>NW_013952664.1:235964-253986 GCF_001266775.1 Austrofundulus limnaeus
AAATTCCAGTGAAATATATTTATGTTTGTGGTTGTAATGTGACAAAATATGGAAAAGTTCAAGGGGTATGAATACTTTTGCAAACCACTGTAATTTGGTGCTTGGAGAGGGGGTGTTTTGAGCTCCTTGTGCCATTCTGTATCCATATGTTTCATTTAAAACCCAACTGCCTCGTATCAGAAAATGGTCCCACATTTTTAAGCCAAGATGATGATTACTGAAAGCAAAAAGGATTGGCTTTTTGGCTGAAAAGATCGAGTTGGTTGCCCTTAGCATCAATTTACCTGAGGCTTCCAATAAAAAGAAAAGTTTTCATTGCTTTGATGGTGAAGAGTTACAAAAATTGCCTCAGTTAAAAGTCTTTTGTGATTATGTTCTGAAAAACTTTAAACCAACCTCTAAAATTCTTACTACGTATGTCAGCTTCTAATACTTAAGAGGTTAGACCTTCAGATTTAGGCAGATAAATGGTTACGATTATGCTTCCTTATCATTTTGAAATCCAAAGATCTCAATGCAGTACTTCAGTTTTTTAAATGCTCATGATTTCAGTGTAACCTCATCATCCCAGCAAAACTAATCTGAAAGCTCAGGTGGCAGCTAACTAAGGAAAATCTATCAAGATGAAAAGTCTCACCAAATTTGCCCACAGGCATGTTTTCATGTTTGTTGCTCCATCTTTCTAACTTTCTTCTCAATGAATGTTATTGGACCCCATAAAGGTCTTATCTTGAAGACTGATCAATCAGCTGCTCAAACACTTTGAAAAAGAGAGGGGGTATATTTGTCAGGCAAAGCACATCATTACCCCCCACCATGAAACAACCCAGCTTCCTGGCATGCACCCCCCCCCCCCCCCTTCTCCCACTGGCGGTAAAGTAGGCCCTCGCCCTGCATGGCTGATTCTGAGTTTTCTGTATTTGTGCAGGTGTTCCATCTCCCTGTGTGTATGTGTGCTCCTCTGAAACACATCCATCAGAGCAAGGGGGTAGGGGGTGGGGGGGAGTCAAGCGGGAGATTGACTTTAGCAAAAGGTGCAGAAAGCCAGTGAGTGCTGAATGCTTGAGATGTTTCCTTCGTAGCGCTCAGCTTTCACAGCAGATTACAGACACTAGACTGGTCTTCGGTTTGCAGGCCAAGTACCTGTTTAGAATTTTGATGACTGCTGGTATGAATCTTAGTCTATATGAAGAATTTCTTCTCATGTTTATTCTTGCTATAATCAGAAAAAGCTGAATTTATGTTTAGTCATAAAACCCTAAAGTACTATAGGTTTAAGGCTTGTGTTTAGACCAATAAACTTTTTAATCAGTATTATCGTGAAATCACCAAATTCATCAACATGAGAAGACATTCCCCACATGCATGGCTATTAAAATGTCTTCCCTGCAATTAAACAGTGCTCATTTTGTATTTAGTTTTTCTTTCCTTGTGATTATCTTCATCAAAGGAAAATAAATGTATCTCAGAGTTTACCTTGTAACTAAAGGAGTGATGTATCACCCTGAGTTGCGGAGCTGTTATCCCCCTCCAGAGCTGTGCAATAAACAAATTAGAGATTCCAAATGAACTTTAACTGACTGCAAGTTAAATGTACTGCTTTAGCTCTTTACCTCAAGACATTACAGCAAAAGTATTGCTGTCAGTACCAGCGAAAGTTGGCAATGGGAGCTATTTCCGAGCTTCTGTGGCAAGCAGATATTCAGGTTTGCCAAACTAAGACTTCTTTATTATGATGGGGTCAGTTTTTTAACAAAAAAGCATTTTGTGAATAAAAAACAAAGAGGACATTACCCTGTTCCATTGTGAAAAGGTAATACCTATTTGTCCTGATGCATCTCAGTAATCCAGGTAAAAAATCAAAAGGAAAAAAATTGTATAGGTCCTCTGGACGGGTTATCCTTTAATGAAACGTTTCGTCTCTCCTCCAAGAGACTTCTTCAGTCTGATAGTTATTCCAGTATGTACCAGTAGGTATATCTGGTCACTGACTGTGTAAATATGTCTGTGTGTATATATCTATTGCAGCATGCATGAATGCATACGTATGTATGCATGTGTGTGTGTGTGTGTGTGTGTGTGTGTGTGTGTGTCTGTGTGTGTGTCTGTGTGTGTGCTTTACAGAGAAATGATAATTAATTTTATTATTATATAGATATGTATTTTGTTGCTATGTTTTCTTGTATCCATTTATTTTCAGGTGAGCAGACAGCTGTTGGGTGTGTGGCCTTGTGTTTTCTTGGTGCATATTTAATATATTTCTAATCTCTATTTCAATCTTTTTAATTACGTTTCCTCTTTTTTTCCCTCTTTTCCCATTTCCTCTTTATATTTAAAAAATCACTGATGAAGAAATTAAGAAACTAATATTAAGTTGTTTTTTTTTCTACTGAAGTGAAAAAAAGACCTTGGAGGGATTCTAGAAGGTGTCTCGTTCTTTCCTCTTAAACTCATATTTTTTTTTAAAGAAAATGCACCCATGCATAAATAAAAAGGGTTCTGTGTGTCAAGTAGAGGTGCTGTAAACCTGCTTCCTATCAGAAGTCCGGAAGTGTAGTGGTTGCAAAGAGTGGTGGTTGTATAAATCATCTCAAGATCTTGTAAGCTGACTATGTAGAAAAGAAAATGAACATGAGGAGGAGAATAAATTGCAGAAAGGTAGTATGATTCAATATATGTGGGCAATGGCAGACTTATGCCAACAGTTGACGTTGGCTGCTGCGTTTGTGCGAATCGTCTTTGTGTGAGCTTTAGGTGAGCAATTCACATGCTCTTTTTCCTCTGTATCTCACAAACCGTCAAACCTCATTTCACACGTTTTCCTCCGGCGACTACCGAAAAGAAACAATGACCTGAATTCAAACCCGACGTGCTGTCTCTCTGAGGTGAGTGTTTGGACAAACTACAAATCCCAAGTAAATCTATACAGTGGGAACCATGGCGGAGTCTTTAGTGGATTTTCCTCAGTGGTAAACAAAGTCTTTTCAGCTGAGCGCTTCCCTGCCGTCTGTCTCTGCTGGTCCAGCCGAATGCAGCTCATTGATAAGGTTTTCTGTCCTTGTCACCAAGGACTGATGTCTTTCTGTCAACTCCCCGGCAGCCCAGTCCCTCATTCTGTGCTACTGTTGTGCTCCTCTTTATACCTGAAAGATTCTCCACCCGCCCCCACCCCTCCCGTGTCTCCTGTTTGTTCTTCATTCCTTCCCCAAAGGCACTCGTTCCTACTTTATCAGCAGGGGAGCTTTGAAATTATTGTCACAATCAGAGCTCTTTTTAAAGACACGTCGCCATCAAATCATAAAGCTATCAAAAGCATGCACTAGAGCAGCAGAAGGGCATTGCATATGCTGGCGTTCCGGCATCCAATCAAAGAAGATGTTCTCTTCCTGCGTGAACAAATACTCTCTCAAATAGACACAACTACTTTGGTATTTTAACAAGCACCCCCACAGTATGGCTGTGACTGCATCTCCAGTGGCTTAACACCTCTCGTGTTCATTAGCACCAAGCAGCAGCATGTCGACAGCTCTTATTTACTAATTAGTGACTGATGACAAAAGCTGTGACACATATTAGAAAGGACAATGATGATCCTCATCCCAGATACTTGCTGTCCTCTGACAGTATACGGTATCAGTCATCAAGCTGCGCATGCAAGGTCCTGCGCTATGATTGGAAATGCTCAAATCTCACAAACTGTTTTGTTTTTGATATCATACAATCAATTAAAAACTTGCAATTTTAGATGAAAAAAAGTTTTGTTTCAAAATAATCTTTTCCCAAGTTCATAAGTGAATTTCCCATTTCTGGTGGGAATGAAAATAAGAATAACAAAGGTGTCTGTAAATAAGAATATRAAAATAATAAGGTCCCACACAGAGCTGGTTTAAATTGAACAAAAAAAAATCATTTGTTCCCGTGCCATTCCGCTGAGATTTTAATCTCTTCCACCCTTTCTTCATTTGTCTTTTGCTCGCTCCCCAGATAGTCTGCGGACTTGTTGTGGAATGTAGCATTGAAAGGACAGACCCTGGCGGCAGGACCCTCTTGACCAGTGAGTCAGTGAGGAGAGATCATGCATCTAATTAGTTTATACAACAGCTTCTAAAATAAGCCAGGGACCATTATATTTTCTCCAAACTGCCAGAGGGTGATAAGAGCAAATTCAATAGCAAAACAGWATCTGCTCTATGCTTTAGAAAATACTTTATCAGTGGAAAATATATCCTGATAATGCTTGTTGGTGGTCATAGTTTGAACATGTAGTGATAAGATATACAGAAGTTTTCTCATAATGTTTGTTCTTCCTATCAGGAAACAAAAAGTAAAAGTTTGTTTTAGCACTTTATATGGAGATAAAATAGTTCAAATGCTACCCTTTTCCACAGTAAAACAATCCACTTTGGATTTTTGACTAACAATTTTCAGCCTTAATTTCCTCTAAAACCTAAACAATATATTTAGTTTTTTTTCTATTAAACCACTTTTGTTTACCAAATCCAACCAAGTAGTGGAAGTAAAATATGTTCAAGGAATGTTTTAGCACAGAATGAATACACACCATGAATGTCATATCACAAATAGATTTTTTGGAAATCCATTAAATGCAGTGGTGGGCAGCACTAATTTAAATCTTAGTTGTGCAATTTCTAATAGAGATGTGACGTTTGGGAATGATCCGAATCTTTTGAACAGCTCTTTACAACGAACGATAGGAGCCGAGTCGCGGGCAGTAACGAGCCATTTGTAGTTTTATTTATTTTCTTCCTCATAATCTTTATTTTTTCATACTTAAATTGCTCCTTTGCATTTTCACGGAAAACGAGCAGAGTGGTGGAATAAAGAAGCTCACGGTGAAAAGGGGAAGGGGGTTTCCGCTTTACAAACACATGGTTCCACCGTGATGGGATGACATAATCACGTAGCCGAACGTGATGATGTATTTCCCGACATGATGACGTAACATGTTCAAAATCAAATGGCTCTTTTGAATGGGTCTATGAAACAAATGGCTCCCCGAGATCCAGATCCCTTCAAAGAGCCATTTATCCCATCTCTAATTTCTAAAGCACTAATCAATTTATAGGTCCACAAGTTCAAAACCACATATGCTCAATAAAATTTAGTGGAGCTAATACTAAAGTTCAACATATTGTCCATTTACCAGAACACCCAAGGAAGAGAAAAGTTATCACTTTACTATCATCTAGTGGTAAGGTTATTTCCTTTGACACATTGGCACATATTGGCGCAGAATGGGGAGGTGATTCATAGAAACAGACTTTTAAATCATGGTTGTAAAACAAAATATAGTTGTGGATTGCTAGTTCTGCTGTATCTTAGTCAGTGTTTTATGTTTATGGGAGGGCTTTGGTAAGAAAGCATGCAGATATATTAGTAATTTTAAACTGATTGTCGTAAAACTGAAGCCATGCATTCTGTGTAGGCTGGGTTTGTATTAAACAATATATATTTTTGTGCTGATAAGCCTGAGTGGTCTGTTGACTGACCTTTGTTTTTGTTCAAATAATTGTTATGGGCAGGTTACAATATAAAAATATTTTTGACATAATCATGTTGTGATTATTTGACAGGAGTTTTATTTTAAACTGTAAGTGTATTTAATTTAGTTATGTTAGTTATGATAGTTTAGTTATGACGTAAAAACAATACAAATTAGACCAATATGCAGAATAATTATCATTTTGATCCATACATTGGTAATGTCTGACTGGGCCTCGTGTCACTTTATGTTCAACAAATTGGGCCCCGAGGTCAAAAAGGTTAAGAACCCCTAGTTTAGTTTATACCCTTTCCAACAAATTGCTTATGTCGGTGCACCCTTTGGCTCGCTTTAGTCCAAATCTATGACATCAAACACAATTTTATTTTGATATGTAGATTGATATAATGTTACTATTACTGGGACTGGATTGTTAAAACTGCTACCTTTCAGTTTTATTAGCACTGTTGAAGTTCTCGTTGTGCTTCCATTACACATCTAACCCTGTGGGTCATGGACATCTGACTTTTTGTGATGAATAACATGAAGACATTGACACCAAATCTGAGTCCTGTGAGTAGCAGAGTAACGTCAGTGTGGTTTTAGAAAATGTGGGATTTAGAGCCTCCTTTTCTTGCTACCGAAAGAAGCTGCAGGTAGAGTGTGACGGGGTCTAATAAAGCGAGCAGAGAGAACAGCTGGGTTCCATGTAAGGATTTTACATGAAGGCAACTCTTGTGAACAAATTATGAACTACCTTGTTTTCTGGAATGCCCCACAGCTCATATGCGATGCAAATTAATGCACGGCACTTTTTTTTTCTCTTGACAGGCAACTGTGGATACCTTTTTAAAGTGAGGTCTCGTCATTCATTTGTTATTGGAATATGCAAGGTGATGATGGCGTGCATGCTAATGTGTGCATATTATAGCAGGTGAGTCAGTCACTGTGGTGTCCTGGAGCAAAGATAGTGGAAGGTTGGAGTTCTCTGAGGGAAAGGTGAAAGGTTTTGGCTGTCAGGTTACACCTGTATGTTTTTCATTTTATTTTTTTAAATGCTTTATATAACAGCTAAATATGTGGCAGCGCACAAACTGTGGCTTTTAGTGCATTACTCAGTTCTTGCATTTTTTGACATCACACTCCTTTTTTTCTTCTACTTCCAAATCCTTCTGAGCTCCTCATGTGTGTGTATGTGTGTGTGTGTCGAGCTCTCGTGAGTAGGCGCTGGCTGCTTAGATTCCCCTAAAGCTCAACCACGCCTGACCCTGATGCATCACTTGCTCATGGGCATGGAGGTGGGAAAACACAAAGAAGGAGAAAAATAGAAGAGAGGGGTGCTATCCTTCTCCTGCAGCCATGTGCTGTACAGTAGATCAGTGTTCTTTAGCTTTCATCTACCAGCTCCAGCCAACTGGCCTCTGCACAAAAAAACAACAAAAAAAACTGTTCATCTCATCCTCGGCATCACTCCTTGCTCCCTTCCAAGTCTGGATCTCAAATAGAAACACAAGCGAAGACGCAACAATCACCCGAATGTGCATGAGCATTGTCATAACAGTATGTTATGAAACCATTTTTTTCTTGTTTTGTTTCTGATGCAGACTGTATTTCTGCTGTAGGGCAGAGAAAATTCTTGTCTTCTTATTATGAGCTTTATTGATCCCTGTATGTAGTTGTTAGGAAGGGAGATCAGTCGCTTGTGGATGCTTAAATGGAAAATAATCAGACCTCTGTTGATAGGTGAGTCAGACATCATAACAATCCCCGAATGGATCCCCTGGCACTTTTAAAGCAATGTGCCAAGAATGCAAATTCGGTCCATTGTGATGATTCCAAACCTAGGCTTTCAGCGCCTGTAGGATGTAAACACATTTCTCCTGACTCACGGTGGTTAAAATCTACATKTTTTTCCTACCCTTTTTTTTCTCATTTATCAAATGAAATACACAATTTAAAGCCTTTATTTCAGTATGTGAAACTGTTTTAAACTCCCAACACTTATGTTTAGTGACATATAAGATGGGCATTGGTACATTTACTACCCTGATGACATTGATACAGTACATGACACAAGGAAATGTATACTGCAGTGGTGGGCAAAGTTCTGCTAATTAGCTAATAGCCAAACTAGCTTCTCATTTAGTGCATCATCATTTTTGCTAACTTTGGAAATTGTTATCTTAGCTTCCGCTAAATTAGACTTAGCTAATTGAGTTCACTGGAAAAATTCCCAAGTGCAAAACCTCTGTTTTTATGCCATTTACCCCAAATTAAATAAAACTATCCCCTTACCATCAGTGTTGGGCGTTTCAGGCACTGTGTGTGTAGCATGTAGCATCATTAGCAGCTAAACTTTAAACTAACAAGGTCAAAATGATATTAAATTGCACTTAACAATATTTTAATTAAAAACTGACTATAAAATGTGTTAGATAAAGTATATGCTGTTTGTTGTTTGACTAACTTCAAACTGTTTTTATAAAAACACAAACTCAATAAATAATTGCTTTTTATTCTGAAAGGAGTAAACTGAACCCATCAGAATGTTTCAACTTACACCTCCGGGAGAACTTCAATCGCATCCCAGCCGAGGCAGGGAACCTTGAGTCAGAGTGAGCCCTGTTCCGCACCTCACTTGTCGAGGCAGCTGCCTGGGCTTATCGCAGTGGCCATCCACAAGCTCTGTGGTGGACACCCTGGTTTAGGGAGGCTGTCAGACTGAAGGATTCCTGTCAGGCCTTGTTGGCTTATGGGACTCTGGAGGCAGCTGAGGAGTATTGGCAGGCCATGGCTGTTGCTGAGGCAAAAGCTAGGATGTGGGAGGAGTTTGATAAGGCCTTGGATAAAGACTTTCGATCAGCTCCGAAGAGATTCTGTCAAACCATCTTGGCAGCTGAGGAGGTGGGGCAGCACCTCACTAACATTGTGGTCAGTGAAGGTAGGGTGCTGTTGAACTCAACCAGTGATATTGTTGGGAGGTGGAAGGAATCCGCCCTTCCTTAAGGCTCTGGATATTTTAGGGCTGTTCTGGTTGACACACCTTTGCAACACTGCCTGACATCAGGGGCAATGCCACTGGATTGGCAGATTGGGGTGGTGGTTTCCCTCTTCAGAGGGCAGACCAGAGTGTGTGTTCAAATTATAGGAGCATCACTCTCCTTAGCCTCCTCAGTAAAATCTGTTCAGGGGTGCTGGAGAACAGAGTCCAGTCGATGGTCAAACTTCAAATTCATTGTGGGCATCTGGTAAGGATGCCTCATTAGGGTGGCTTCCTTACCAGGTGCAACTCGAAGGAGACCCCAAGGAAGATTTAGGACACACTGGAGAGACTATTGCCCCTTTTCCACTAGTGCCACTTAGTGTAGTGTCAGTATGGTTCTAAGCCATTTCCATTAGGTCAGATTCATGGAACCGGCCCTTTTTTTGGTACCTAATTTGTTGTGGTTCCAAGCAGTCCAGTCGACACCAAAATGCAACGTCAGAACACTGTTCGTCACTGATTGGCTAGGGGGTGGAGTCACTGGTTGCGTCTAAGCTGCCTTTACAACAACAACTCAAGGAGATATTTTTTTTCAATTGTAGCAGTGACATTACTTGTGTTTCCATCCAATTTTAATTTGAATTTTTAGCAAATTTTTAAAATGTCAGAACTTATTTGGCAAATGTGTTTCCATCTCTCATTTTGTGCATTAACTTCTTTTTTGAAAAACCCAAAAACCACCTCTACCAACCACCCAAAACACACCCACTGGAACCGGATTGGAACGTCAAAAGCACCCAACTGACCCGTTCCGACACTGATTGTACCGACACTACACTAAGTGGCACTAGTGGTAAAGCGGCATATGTATCTCAACTGACATGGGAACACCTTGGAGTTCTCCCAGAAAAACTGGAAGAGGTGGCTGGGGAAAGAGATCTGGGTCTTCCTGTTTGAGCTGCTGCCCCCACGACCCAATTCTGGAACGAGCAGTGGAGGATGGATGGATGGATGGATGGATGGATGGAGGGGTTAAAATGGAAGTATCACAAGTTAAACGGCGCTATGCCTGGCTTGGATTGGCCAGTTTGCTACAGATGATCCCACTCACCTTCAAATTAAACCAATAGAAAACTAACAATAGGTTTGTGTTGGCCCCACCAGTTTTCAAATGAGGAGGTGATGATGTGTGACACAGACTAAGTGGTTAGTGTTAGCTTCAAATAATTTTTACCTCTTTAGTGGATTAGCATCAGCAGAGCTAAGACTTGTTTAGTGGATTAGTGGTTAGTGAGCTGAACATTTTGGTCAGCTTTGCCCACCACTGCTATACCATTCAAGTTCATTACAAAACCACACTTATAGCAAGTCATGTTCTGGACTATTCTAAAGTGAATATTCATTGAGTTTAAGTAGTGCCAATGGTTTGTCATGTGTGTAAAGACACAAGCAACAAGCAGGTTGACTGCCAGTTGTTCATAATCCACCATCACACACAAGTGCACTTAACTGTGCTCCTCACACACGCTCTACTACATTTCCTCTTAAAGAGTAAATTCACCCATGCTTTTTCAGAGGCAGCTCTCTTCTATTGCCTTTGAACACTTGCCATGTGCTTGCACTGGTCTGTAAATGTTGAGTCACGATATAATGACCCCAACTTCTGTTCATTATGGCTCAAGGTTGTGTGAAGAAATACTGCTAAAGATTGTAGGATGGTGAGCTGAAAAAACTATTACCTATTTGGAGCAGTAAGTTGGATTTTTTTTCATAAGCTCAAGGCTGCATTTGTGAAATAACAGACATGACTGAACGATTTTTTGAATGGTTTTATGGATCTGGTTCTTAAAGTATTTAATTATAACCTCAAGTTAAAAAACACAAATTCCAACTTCTCTTTATTTAGACAACAAGCTGCTCTAGGATTTAAGAAAGAAAGTAGAAGCCATGAACTGCTGAACAAATGTTTTATTAACTGATTACCCATCTCTAAATGTTTGGTAGATTTTTTGTTTGCATATTGCCAAGAGGGAACGACAACGGCAATGACCTTAAAGAAGAAATAGTTGTTTCTCATCAATCTGGGATGGCTAATCAATCCTTTGGAGTACATGATTCTAAAGTTACAAAGTTTTTTTCACAACTGGAAAACATTTAAAAATGCTGAAAATCATCCAAGTAGTGGACGTCCTAGCAAATTCCCCACGAAATCAGACTGCGCAATACTCATATGCTGCAAAAAGAAATCAGCGCACTATCCTTGACACTACAAGTTTCAGTCAGCAGGTTGTGTTTATGATGGTACAAGTAATTAAAAAATCCTGAACTTTGTGTTCCAAAGTTTTCTGTCTGAGGGCTGAAGCTTAGTGGAATTTTGGGTTATTCATTAAAGGCACAGTATGTGGGATTTTGTCAATTCTTTTAGCCGAAATTGAGATAATCACTAATGACAATAATAAAAAACATGTCTAATCATTGCAGATAAAGACCTTGTTTTATTATTTTTACCTTATAAAAAGCTGTTTATATCTCCATGGTCATGGGTCGCCACTACAGGCAGCCGCCATCTTGTCTACGAAGGCTCATGAAGGACAAACTGCGGTGGCGGCATCAAAAACGGTTTTAGTTGTAATACTATAAATGTAATATTTGTTGTCTGTCATTGTAGCTGGGATAATTTTATTTATTAAAGCTCATAATCTTACCACTTGAAACATCACTAGTCCTGAAGCTGCTGATAGACATCGCGGTTGGAATTATCAAAGGTTTTTGACACCTGAGAGACACCGTAGCAACTCCTTTGTGTTTGGAAGTGGCGGTGGGGGTGGGGGGAGGACCAGGGAGGATGATTCAACCACTAGATGTCGTGAAAACAACAAATCCTACACACTGTGCCTTTAAAGCAACAATCTCAAACAAAAAATGGCTGAAAAAAATAAATATTTAAATTATTGAAGTGGTTCAAGTTCAATCCTCAACTTCATGTAATAAAAGTGGAATTTTAGAAGCTGTGCAGAAACAAATGCCAACAAGCCTTAAACAGTTAAATAATGGGCCATTTTCTATAATTATGTAAAATATGGATGTTACAGTAAATTACTATTTGTAGGTTATTACTATTAAATATRAATACATGTCAAGTTGCACAGATTGTCTGTAAACTGCACAGAGTTTATCTTATTTTACATGGATACAGACATATAGATAAAATCAGCTTCAAAATGTATTTTACATCTCAGAGCCAGCCTGTAAGGAAATGCTGTTCACTCCCTCCTCCTTCCTCATCTTCCCTTCACTGATTGTGCCCACTCCCCTTCAGATGCCATCAATTCCCCACCTATGTGAGAGTACATTTTTTATGAGATATATGGATTTCTGAAGGTCTGTATACGTAGGTAAATATCTGAAGAGGTTGACATGTTYGAAGGTAGTTTTACCTGCTACTGAATGGGTTTCGTTGTTTTTTTAGCCCAACTTTTTTTCCATTTTGACTTTATTAAAAGGAGACACATCATGTTTTTAAATCCTTCTTCTCCACATTTAAATCATTCAGTTGGGGTCTATATAAAATGGAACTGCAATGCTTTCTGAATTCCTCCTTATTGTAGCTCCACAAGCCCCTCTTTCACCCCTTTTCTGAGGTGTGTCTCAGATCACGAAAGTCAACTTTTTTGTGCTCCTAGAGACTCYAAGTACAGTATACAAGAAAATGCATTTAACCATGAAAACAGTGGATTTTGCTTGATCTGTTCCCTTTAATAAATAATGGCATGGCCCACTCTGTTGTGCATTTTTGCACACTTGAGATCCAACCAAAACATATGTTATAATATGCAGGCTAAAACTCTGGTACTGAAGCTACAACTAGCAAAAATATTTTGCTACACTAAATATTTTTTTTCTGGTCTGATGTTTTAAAACCCTAAATATAACTTTGCTAAAAGAGAGGTTTTTGACCTGTTGCTACTCAAAGCTCCTCTGACTGGTTTGGCTTTTAGAATTAGTGGTTGTTCATGATTGTTGGTTCTCTAACTCGTATGCCTCGCTGCCTCTAGCATTATGTCACCTTGACTTGTAACATATGGTAAAGGAAAAGACCATTTTTTTCCACTCACATTTGCGACTTTTATCTCAAGTCAGTGGTGTTTTAGTTCTCAGTATAAAATAAATGTTATATTTTAAGACCTGGATAAAAGCAGCACACAAACATTCCCCACCAAAAAAAATAATAATGTAGCCGGGAGCCATTTTGGCAGAGTTTTCTGTCTTATTTTGGGTTTTTGTGTCATTTCTGACTTTGGGCTACGATGTCAACTTCCTCTGCAGACTCGCAGGGCTGAGGTGGCTCCTGCAAGTCGGAGCTGAGTTGGCTGAACATATGGTGAGAGGAAGCTGCCTGCGGAATCCCCTCGTCTTCAAAACTAAGTAAGAAGACGAGGACGAGCAATTTGCATTTCTACCCCACAGTTCAGAGGAGCCCAAAAAAAAAAAAAAGCAATATCACAAATTTCGAAGTGGAGGAGCTCAGAGTTCACTTGCTCAGTACCTCAGAAATGAAGGTTATGGATTTTGATCATGTCCACTTTAATATTCGCAAACTCAAAGTGTTTTTGTTTTGCTCTGAGTGAACGTTTATACCAGTTTAGACCAGTTTAGACCAGTTTAGACAAGCAACACGCTTTTGGTTTTACACCTTTATTAGATAGTCAAGACAAAATAAAGCACATTTGTTTATTTTCTAATGTTTTTCTTGTCTTTTTGTGTAAGTATATGAACAAAAATCCTTTTTGACATTTTTTTTTCATGACTGGGTTAAAGTTGTCAACATTTTATTATTACGGATAACAGTCCCAGCAATCCCAGCTGTGTGTCCAATTAATATTTCTGTTTGCCAACAAGTGTGCTGCATTCTGTTCAGCCGAATGATGGTGGATGTAAGCACTTGAAATTATTGATGATCAGATGGTGAGCAGCAGCTTCATTAGCGATTCAAACACTTAAAAATGCCCCCCCCCCCTTTTGTTTGGCTCAGCTGATGAGGGGGAAAACTGTAAATGTGTAGCTGCTAATTATTCATAAGTTTGAAGTGCTCTGTCAGAGTTTCATAAAGAAGTCAGAATCCACAGCTGTGATTTTATTAACTACAGTTTGAGGACTTGTTAATAAATGAGTTACAGCTAAAAAAAATAGCATGGAAAATGAGAAATATGTTATTTAGTGCTTTTCTGTTAGAGTTTGTCACTTTTAGATGAGTGCTTTTTATATAAATACAACAGATTTGTTTGAGTCAGTCAGTTACAGCAAGTTTTTCTGTGAAGTATTTCTACAATGCGGTAGGATTAGAGCAACAGAGAAATAACCCCCGGGGGATTTCCCTATCGTTTGTGCTCACAAAACATGCCTATATGTAATTAATTGCGTCATACAGTGTATAAACCTTTTTTAAAATACTACAAATAAGGCAAAAAACATGTGGAAACCATAATCTTACAATTAATTTAGGTATTAAAACTAAAAAATGTTTTTTTTCAATGTACTTTACATTTTTGTATTCATTTACTAGTGCAAAACTGTTCAGCTGGTGGCCCACAGGCTACTTCTAACCCACGGGTGACAWCAGTCCGGCCCGCTGATTACATCATTAAAATATGTATAAACTTAGTTAGTGTTTGGTAGATTATTTTTTTGTTGTAACAATGCTTCTTGGCCATAAATCTTATGCCGTTAGAAAGCTTGTTAATTTCCCTTCTAAATGGTGCCATATTTGTAAGGAACATGCATTTGTGAGATGAGCTGCAGAGCTGTGTTGGTTGAGCACATGAAAAATTTGCCCAATCTTCTTTGTCAAACAGYTTAATTTACTTTTAAAACCTGTTTTGAGTTTCTGATACTGGTAACCGGTAAAGGATTTATTGCCAAGAAGTGTTGTTACAACAAAGAAATAATTTAAGAAACACACATGTATTCACTTGAGGCAACCTGGAGTTGCACATGATTTAGATTGATTATTTTMACCTGGTTTTCCTCACCTTCGATCTATCTTAATTGCTGATTTCTGTCACCTGTGCTAGTCACAGTGACTTCACCTTTAAAAGCCGCCCTCACCCTCAGTTTGTTGTAATATTAGTAGAAATGGGAGAATCACCATTAGACATCAGGAGAGAACAGTTAGCGTTAAATAACTGAGTAAATTTAAAAGGGCATGAACAAAAACATCCAACACAACAAGTTTTACAATCATGCTGGGAAAAGGTAAAAAAAAGAAACTAAAAGTTTTGGTTGGATCATAAATCAGAAAACAACATAAATACAAATCAATAACATAAATGTTAGTCCAACAATACCACTACCAGTCATACATCCATGGATATTTGCAGAACCATCTGTAGATATGAAACTATTAGGAAAAAAGGAAAAACTAGTAATATAAACTCAAATACAGTCATAGATTATATCAACCAATACTATGGATATCTTCAAATATATACAGACGCATCAAAAAATACAGTAGATCAAGTCGGAGCAGCATTCATAATACCAGAATTCAAAGTAAAAGTYGGGAAAAGGGTCAGTGATAAATTATCAGTRTATACAGGAGAAATGTTAGCAACATTATTAGCTGTTCAATGGGATTGAGGATAATAAACCACTCAGATCAATAATGTGTTCAGACTCCAGCTCTTCATTAATCAGTATAAAAAATAATAGTTCAGAAAGTAGATCAGACATATTATTTGAGAAGAAAACTTAAATCATTGTCTGTGCTCACTTACTTTTCGTCTAACATTTTTTGTCACTTAGTATTTAATTTTAGTTGAAAAGAGTGTGTGTTTTATTTCTAAAATTACATGTCCTTGTGTGTATGGTTTAAAACCTAAAAAAACTAACTCTAAACCAGAGTTTCTCAAACTGGAGTCCCTGGACCCCCAGGGGTCCGCGAGAGGTTTCTTCGGGGTCCACAAATTTTTTTATTAAAATGTTAATTTGTTTTTTTATTTTTAAAAATGCATGGAGAACAATGAACTAGTTAAACAAACATAATAAACTTAATAAAAATATACATTCCTTCGGCATTTAGGGGTTGAAATGACAATAAATTATCTTTTAAAACAGCATGGGGTTTATGAGGGGGTCCCTGGAATTTTTTTTCGCCCTTGTAAGGGGTCCCCAGACCCAAACAGCTTGAGAACCCCTGCTCTAAACCATAATATTCAAAACRGTAAACATCCTACATGCCAGGAGGGAAACCTGGCTGGCACCCCAATTAAATATTCAAAATAACAGCAATAAAATCAAATCATCAAACCGTCACACACTGTTTSTGCTAAGTGTGTATAAAGCTATAGTCCTGAATGACATATTTCACTGGCYATCATCCTGTTTTAAACTAGAGCTATGACCAGGACTTTATTTAATATAAAAATAAATTGTACATTATTTAAAAAATATTGATTCTTTTTTTAAGYCAGAAAATCTTTAAAAGTAAACTGTATTTATTCATTTGCTGGATATCCCACCCCTGAGCTGTWGGCCTTTAGTAACTGTGCCCACCCTGAGCAGCGTGAATATCCCTGCACTAGAGTGTTTCAAAAAACATGGCACATTTAATGCTAAAATCTATAGCTATGACTACATAATGTTTTTTATGCTTAAAAATAAAATAAAACTAAATATGAGCGACAAATAGAAAGGCAGGACCATAACCATTTCTGAAAACGATGCAGCGATGTGTACAAATATTCATAGCTGTGGAGATGTGCTACTTTTCAAAACACGACACATCAGATTCATGAGCTCCCTTCTTTGATTCGATTTGATTTATTGATTCAACAGGAAAAGATTACTAAAAATCAAGCCTGACTCAGCACAATTGCTGTTTTACAGCAGGTTCCTGTTCTGCAGCACATAAAACACTCAGAAATACAGCATCACAATCAAATCTTTATACACCATAGACACAAAGACAAACAAGCATACCAAATTTCAGGAAGGCAGCATTTGCAAAATAGGACGTCTAAATATGCGCACAACAAAAAGTGTCCAGCAGATGGCAGACAAGATTCTCCTTAAAGGGCTGTAGTTTTGAAATGGACTTTATGTTTTGAGGAATGTCATTCCATGCTTTAGTATAAACATACTTCACTTTTTCCTTTTTTAATAAAGTTGTAAATTGCTCATAAAATCAGTGTTAACAGCAACCTTGCATTGTTAGTTGATGATTTAATATGCAGTATTTTGCTGCGGGGGGCAACAAAGCAGTATGAGTGACAAAGCACCCATTGAAACATTGAGTGGCTCTGAATAAGCAGCACAAGAGTTGTTACAATGAGTCCACAGCCTCCCTGTAGGGATCTCAGCAGGAGAGCCAGAATGTGGGTATGTCAGAGCTCTACACCTCATTTGTGATCGGTTTCATCCAAACCCTTCTGCTTTTATTATCAGATGGCCTATTAAAAGTGGAACCAGCCAAGGGAAAGCAGACGGGAGTTCTGAAAAAAAAAAAAAAAAACACTTGAAAACAGCAAGAGTGCTTTTATCTAGCCAGAAATTGGGAGTCAGCTTTGACGCAACCTGTAGGGCAATCTTGGTGGCACTCCTGCCAAATATCTGACATCTGCTCAATCAAAAAGGTAGTTTTTTTTCCATCGTGGTGTGGAAGAGCTGGGCACGCGAGCAGCCACCTGTCCATCTCAATATGGAGGCATTGGAAAATTAATGAAAACGGAGAAAAACACCAGCCAGTGAGAGCTGGGTTGGTTCTGGTCTAGAACAGCACCTTTGGCCAAGATCGAGACGTTTTCCTCCAAAAGTGAGTTGAAAAATCAGCATATGATGCTCGGGCAGAGTTTGATGCCGTACTTACAAAATCTGCACACGGTCCAAAGTCTCAAGTCTTTCCAACACATGTTAATAAAGTAGTGCCTAATAAACTGGACTGGTTGAGATGAAAAAAGTCCATCTGGTTACTGTGGCATCCTGGCTTCATGGCATCTGAGGAAAGAACTTTTTCCTCTCATTTTCCTCTACTCCTAGTTTCCATCCAGCTGGCATCCCTTTCGGTGCATTTGTGAGACTATGTGTCAGTATTTTGCCTTTTATGTATTTAGCTACGCTTTTGTGCCCCAGGGTGATTTATTGTGGGGGAAAAAACGGCACCATATGGAAGCATGAGTAAGTGCTTGGATGGACCAAACTAGCTTGCTGCTAAAGATTCAAATAAGAAGCCAGGTAGAAGCTCCTCTGGATAACATCACTCTTAATATTTCATATTAATGAAAGGCTGAAACAGCAAGTTCCTCAGTGRATCTGTGCTCAAAATGCAGCCTAGGTGGAGTAGTCGAACACAGATCCACTGATCCTTCAACACAGAGCATCTTCAGAAGACAAGTTGATAAAGTAAATTTTTAAAAACTGTATTGTTCGATGCAAGTGTGTAATGAACCTAAAGCTCTGTTTGATACAGTTGTAAACAGTTCGATATGGGTACATGTATTGTTGCACCCCTTATATATAAGTATATGGGTGCAATATATATA
>NW_013952664.1:254484-259928 GCF_001266775.1 Austrofundulus limnaeus
CACACACACACACACACACACACACACACACACACACACACACACACACACACACACACATTAAATCGTCCCCAGGTGTGACAGAGTGTCTCATTTGTCTCATTGACCCTATGAACTTGTGACCTATTGTGCAATGACCACATAAAATAGCAATCAGAGCCACTGTGACCTGAAAAAGTAAAAGCTGGTAATGTGACCCAACAGCCAAAAGATTTATTATCTATTCTGTCTTTTCTATAAAAGAGATTTATAAGTTGTAGCTATAGTGAAGTGTCGAATAACTGGTTCTTCTAAACGTCTCAACTGCTTTTTGATTCTCTTTTAATGCCAACTCGTTTCACTTATTTGTTCTTAAATAAATCATGTGACGGAGCAGTTTTTTTTCTCCCTCTATGTTGTGTTTTGTTTTTTAGTATTATAGTATTCCCTTTTTGGTGTGCTGCATCTAGCAAGATATGGCAGCAAATAGGAAAGAAATGATATTAGGATAAAAAAGAAAAACAATAAATGATGTAAAAATATGTTCTAGTTGTGAGATTTTCTCTGACACATACTTCAACTGTAGAGTGCTGTTCACACTTTGGCAACAAATAGAAACAATCTCGGCTTGCATTTTACGAAGATTCCCAGTGAAACGTCTGCAGGCAGAGTGATTTGTTAGCAGGTTATGTGTTTGATAAGCAACGTGGTGCATCGAACAGCAAGATAAAAATCGATCTGCAAATCTAAACAGCCTTTTGTAGTAGGTATCACTTGGAGGTTTTGTCAGTAAAACATCTAGCTTGCAACAGCTGTGTTTAAACTCTGCTTTTGTCAGATCAGCAGAGATGGGCAACTGGTGGCACAGGGGCCACATCTGGCCCTCGGGTGACTTCCATCTGGCCCACCAATTTTTTTCTTTTCTTTTTTTTACTTAAATCACTGACGTTGGCTTTTAGTGCTAAGTTAAGTAAAAAAATATTAAGAGTTTTTGAAGGTAAATTATCTGTTCACAGAATTTGAAGGCGAACATTTGTGTTAAGCCTGATTAGAGACACCGTCTTCCATGAAGGATTTTAATATAAGTCGCCACTTCAACACGTTGCACAAAGCTAAATGAGACATTTATTGAACATAAACAAAAGCAACTTTTTTAGAACTATGTAGAATTCTGCACCTAAGTGTTTTCTTTTTGTTTGCTTCAATTTTTTATTCGTATATTAAAATATGACTGCTAAACACGCATTTGAACATGAAATATGTTAAGTTACCACACTGTATGTTGGTTTAATAAACATATACATAAACACTTTAAATGGCAGTTTTATTACATGTGGGTGAATGTGCAGAGGCATGTGGCCCTCTCGTAGTGTCAACAAAGAATTGTGGCCCCTTCCATCCTTTAAGTTTCCCATCCATGAGTTTTGGATTTGTTTATGTACAGCGGGTAAAATAAGGATTGAACACGTCACCATTTTTCTCAGTACATATTTTACTAGAGGTGCTAATGACATGAAATTTTCACCAGATGTCGGTAACAACCCAAGTGATCCATACATACAAAGAAATCAAACCATAAATGTCCAGAAATGAAGTTAYTTGTAATAATGTGGAATGGCACAGGGAATAAGTATTGAACACATGAAGAAAGGGAGGTGTAAAAAGGCATGGAAAGCCAAGACACCAGCTGAACTCTCTCAGTAATTAGAAAGCAAGCCTGCCCCTTGTCAGTGCAAGTTAATATCAGCTGGTTCAGTCCCAAATGATGGCCAGGTATCACACAAGAACCATCTGATGATGGGTAAAAGTAAAGAGCTCTCTCAAGACCTTCACAACCTTATTGTTGCAAAGCATAATGATGGCATCGGTTACAGAAGAATGTCTAAACTTCTGAAGGTTCCAGTGAGCACTGTTGGGGCCATAATTCAGAAGTGGAAAGAACATCATTTCACCATAAACCGACCACRACCAGGTGCTCCTCACAAGATTTCTGACAGAGGAGTGAAAAGAACTATCAGAAGAGTTGTCCAAGAGCCAAGGACCACTTGTGGAGAGCTTCAGAAAGACCTGGAATTAGCAGGTACGTTTGTTTCAAAGAAAACAATAAGTAATGCACTGAACCACCATGGCCTGTATGCACGCTCACCACRCAAGACTCCACTGCTGAAGAAACAGCATGTTGAAGCTCCTTTAAAGTTTGCTGCACAACATTTAAACAAGCCTGTGAAATACTGGGAGAATATAGTCTGGTCAGATGAGACCAACATTGAACTGTTTGGATGCCAGAATACACATCATGTTTGGAGGTCAAATGGCACTGCACATCAGCCCAAAAACACCATACCAACAGTGAAGTTTGGAGGTGGGAACATCATGGTGTGGGGCTGTTTTTCAGCATATGGTACTGGCAAACTTCAAATAATTGAAGGAAGGATGAGTGGAAAAATGTACAGAGACATTCTTGATAAAAATCTGCTTCCATCTACCAGGATGATGAAGATGAAACGTGGCTGGACATTTCAGCAAGACAATGAGCCCAAACACAAAGCCAAGGAAATTCTCAGTTGGTTTCAGAGAAAGAAACTAAAGCTGCTGGAATGGCCCAGCCAATCACCTGACCTGAATCCAACAGAAAATCTATGGAAAGAACTAAAGATCAGAGTTCATAGAAGAGGTCCACGAAACCTTCAAGATTTGAAGACTGTTTGTGTGGAAGAATGGGCCAAAATCACACCTGAGCAATGCATGCCACTAGTTTCTCCATACAGGAGGCGTCTTGAAGCTGTCATTGACAACAAAGGCTTTTGTACAAAGTATTAGATAAATTTCAGTGAGAGTGTTCAATATTTTTTCCCTGTGCCATTCCACATTATTACAAATAACTTCATTTCTGGACATTTATGGTTTGATTTCTTTGTATGTATGGATCACTTGGTTTGTTACCAAATCTGGTGAAAATTTCATGTCATTAGCGCCTCTAGTAATATATTTACAGAGAAAAATGGTGACGTGTTCAATACTTATTTTACCCGCTGTACAGACCCTTTGTGTATTTTATTAATGCTACATAAGTAAATTTTATTTCTACAAATAAGAACTTGGATTTATAACCAAACTGACCTTTGAACTGAACATTGAGGTGTTGAGTAATTGTCACCAATGATTCTGCATTATTGTGACTTGACTTCCTGCAGTCAGCACATACAGAAGGCAGAAAAGTGCTTCCTCAGGACTCCCCGATCCCATGACTTTCTGCCAGAGCGTTTACTGCCACATTAGTGATTTCATACATATGCTAAGCCCTGCCTGTGGCTTAGCCTGTGCTCTCTGCGGAGAAGTGGAACAGACGCCTGAGGGAGCAAAGTCAACAATTAGATGTCTCAAAAAGAACATTTCAATCCCCGAGGTCAACTTGGCAAGCGAGCGCTGTTTTTTTTCCTCATGAGGCACGGTTTTTATTAACTCCATTGGCTGATGCCGAATGAGGAATCTCTGCCTCGCTGCAGGGATCCGCTCACAGACTTACCGTGGGCGTATTTATTATTTGCTCCTGTAGGCGAAAGCACGATCAGATGCTCTAATGTTGTATTGATGGGGATAATTACCTGCTCCTGGAACTGTTAGAGCAAAAGGAGGGAGAAGGGTTTGTCTTTAGACAAGCTGTTTGGGCTGCTTGTTGATGATAAACTAGACTTCAGTGTTCTTAAAGAAAAAGCAAATCCCAAGAATGAATTCTGAGAAGACAGTGAGTCAAGAGAGCTGCAGAGATGGCGTCATTATTGGCCCAAAAAAATAAAAAAATAAAACATGAATGGAAAGTGGAAATTGAGCGAATACACTTCAAAAGAGGTAACCTTGGATGTAATCAAAGCTACATTGCATTGGTCAAAGAAAAATCAAAGGAGAAGTAAAAAGTTAATAAAGTAAAAAGGGGGCAAAAATCAAAGAGTCCTGATTCTGTTTTTCTTTTATAGAAACAACCTGATCAAATAAACTGGACACTGTGAGGATGGGTTTACAAAGGCAGTTAATTAGCAAGGTAGGGAAACGTGATTCTGGAATTAGCTTCTTATTTTAGTGGGGGAAAATCTGCTTCCCCAGTGTTATCTCTGTGACAGTAATGACTAGTTAGCTCTGGGCTATGGCAGCTCAGGCCAGAGGGTGTTCACATAATTTACACCTTCCAAAAACCACTAATTCTGCATTTTCCCCCAGCTTTAATTCAAGAAAAGTTCCACGAAATATCGCCCACTTCTGCCGACAAATACAGAGCATTTTGACCCGGCTCCCGCAGGTCTGCACAGCTTCTACGGCGGTAATGGTTATTGTTTTGAAGCTGGGACTCTCTGGGGCTGTTTTGGGCATTCATGAAAGTGAAGTTGACAAGCGGCTTTGCCTGCAAGCAGCTTTTCTAATCTGACCTTTTAACCTCACAATATATAGGGACTCATGCCCATTTCTCCTCGAAGCTTTGTTTTGTTCCAATAGTTCTGAATGAAATACAGACCTGTTTTGGACTGGACGTAAAAAGAAATCTCTCCTGGCATTTTTAGCCCTATTAC
Organism: Austrofundulus limnaeus; assembly: GCF_001266775.1. Lineage (NCBI taxonomy): Eukaryota > Metazoa > Chordata > Actinopteri > Cyprinodontiformes > Rivulidae > Austrofundulus > Austrofundulus limnaeus. The sequence goes on from NW_013952664.1 coordinate 259,026, forward strand.
TACAACCTAGAAGTTGCACAAGCCATGCACTGCTTTTATGCAACATCTGGTAAAAACTATTAGACTCCTGATCAAAATTTTAAGATCACTTGGAAAATGGCAAGAATTCATATTATGCTCTGTTGGATTGTAATAAAGTTCTATAGAAATGGGAGTGAGACAATATTCTTTTTGTATCTCGAAGCTCTACTTAGAGCTATTTTACAATCCAACAGAGCAAAATGTGAATTCTTGCCACTTTTTAGGGTTAAATCTTTGATCATGAGTGTGTATTTTAAACCTTACAATGTTATTTTGTTGTTATGAGGGTGGTAATACACTTTCTACCAAGATTTGTTCACATTCCAAAATTTATCAGCATGGTCAAGTTGTGAATTTGCTGGTGGAATAGTCTAGAAATAACATTCCACTTTTAACCCCACCAGTTCTGGATTAGTCACCTGAAGAGCATCTATGTGACATCAGGGAAGGAAAAGTCAGCTAATGCAAAAATCTTGCTATTTCGCATGTTTAAAGTTGTCAAGTAACCGTATTTTCAATTCAAAATACTTTATTGATCCCAAAGGGAAATTACTTAATTGTTTATTTCTAGCCTGGYAAAAACCAGCCCGTTTTCCTACGCTTTGCTAGTTTAAAACTGTAGTGATTACACTACACCTTCTCATAATAAAAATTATAAGTAAATTCACGGGTTCTTCTTATTTTCGGTAATACAGCGGGTAAAATAAGTATTGAACATGTCACCATTTTCTAGAGGTGCTAATGACATGAAATTTTCACCAGACGTCAGTAACAACCCAAGTGATCCATACATACAAAGAAATCAAACCATAAATGTCCAGAAATGATGTTATTTGTAATAATGTGGAATGGCACAGGGAAAAAGTATTGAACACACTTACT
>NW_013952664.1:261256-264605 GCF_001266775.1 Austrofundulus limnaeus
TGTCATTAGCACCTCTAGTAATATATTTACTGTGAAAAATGGTGACGTGTTCAATACTTATTTTACCCGTTGTATCTTCTTTATACAAAAATGAATGGACAAACACACAAGATGAGCGTACTCAGTGAGTTTAGGTTAATCTAAAATAAACAAAATCATTTATCTATTTACAGAATCAAATAAATCACTAATGTACAGCTTATTGTGATATTGATTTCCTATAAAAAGTTTAACAACAAACTTTGAGGTTTAGATGTTACCAAACCATTTGTTTGCGGCACTTTTCTTAAGTTTTGGCAGGGCAGGTTTAAGAGGAATGAAAGACGGAGGAAGAGGATTAGTTAGCTTTAACTTTAACCGTTAAATAATGTGGATTTTAACCAGAAAGGGCAAACGTCTCAACTAATTCTGCCAGAGTCAGGTAGGCTTAGCAACAAACAGCCATTTCCTTGACCGGGGAAAGGTTCACCCACCACGGCTCAAGTCGAAGGAAAGATTGTCCAAATGGTGAAGAACTTCTTGGAACCTTGTCAGTCAGCACTTTCGAGGTATGTTTACGTTACTCCTTCAGTGTTTTCTGGGCTGCTTTCAATCAAAGATCAAAGATGAGGCTCTTTTCTCTATCATTTTCAAAAATAAAAACTTAAAGTTTCCCTGTGAGGAACTTTGGTAAGCTCAAAATAGACAAGACCGAGTGGTGGTCTGTCCAGGCTGAGAGGTTTTCCCTTTGACTCAATGGGCCAAACCTCACAAAGCCAAACGCTGGTTCTCCTCGGATAGCCAGCTGCGTTCTCGTGAAGCACGAGAGTGTTCGCCTTCCAACAGCTCCACAGACTGACTGACTGTTAGTTCAGAGATGTTAGTTTAAAAGAGAGGAAGTGTTATTGAGCACTGCCAAGTGTTGTTTGTCTTAAACAAAACTGTTGACGTCTGTAAAGTCGTACAGCTTTTTCTGACCTGCTCTCTGCTGAGAACAATTTAAAGAAAAACATGATTTACTGAACCTAAAAATGAATTATTTCATATAAAACATTAATTATAATGATTCAGATAAAATGATAATAAAATGTTTCAAAATAAAGCTTAACTATAATGCAAAGTTTACTTACCAGTAAGTAAAATATTTAAACTTAAAAATCTATAATCAATTTACTGTGTTTTCACAGTTAAAGTCCAAGCAGTGGTTTACATCAAAGCACAATAAAACATTTTAATAACATTCTTTTTGTGTTTTCTTTTTTATACATTGATAAAATTATGAATACAAGAAGATTATTCTGTTTATCTGATTAATAAGAAGAAAATGTCTCTTTACTGTTTAAGAAAACAGGTTATGACTTTAACTCGAACAAAGTTTTGTCTCTCTGAAGGAAGCCTTCTGAGACCAAGGTCAATGACAGGTGGAACGGTTTATTCCACCTCGAGGTGACCACTACAAACAATTCGGTTTATTTTACCCAGTCGCTAACATTTGGCCATGACGTATGTAGTGCAACAGCTTGAACATGAAGGAAGTTAAGCTAAGAAGCTAACCAGAAAYTGTGTGTGCTGTAAACCAGTGTTTCCCAAAGTTGGGGTCGGGACCCAAAGGGGGGTCCCGAAACATCAAGGTGGGGTCCTGAAAAGATTTTCTGAAATAATTGCATTTTTGCCTTAGTTGTTACAAATGAGTAAGGTTAGTATATTTAAAATGTATAAATGTAGTTTAAAAATATTGTTGCTATGCCCATGTTTAGTTAACCTGATACAAATGTTTATCATCCATACGTAAATAGTTGGGGGCACAGGTCTCTGCTACTGTTATTTTGTGGGTCAAAAGCTGAAAAGTTTGGGAACCACTGCACTTCGGTTCCCAAAGTTGGGCTTGGGACCCAATTATGGGTCATGAAGCACCTTGGATAATCTCCAGAAATCAATTTAAAGGGTAATAAAATAATTGCTGATGTAATATTTTCGCTATAATTATTACAAAAACACAAAATAAGTAAAAATAAGTATTTATAATTGTGTAAAAGCTGTTTAGATTGTAAAAAAGCCTGTGTTTTTAGGGTTATTAACAAAGTTCATGTACTCCGACTAGTAATATTTGGGGTCACAAGTTTTTGCCATGAATATTTTCTGGGTCAGAAGACAAAAAGTTTGGGAACCACTGCTGTAAACACCTATCCCCTACTGGGAAGAGTGAAGTACTGAGACAAACAGGATGGCTGTAAATGAGTGCTGCAGGCTTTGTGAGACACATTTAATTTAGTTTGGAAGCCTTGTCACCATGGACTGGCTTTATTCACTTCCTCAGCTGCCATTGCTAAACTACAACCAGAGTGAAATAGCGCAGAAAATTGATGTCATGGTTTACAGCTCCTCCTGTCTGCTGATAGGCTCGGTTGAAATTCTACCAGAGAAATCCTTGTCTGTGGCAGAAATCCCAGACAGAGGGAAACTAGAATTGAGCGGAACTGGGTTGGAAGGCAAGGACCAGGCTAGGTTCTTTCAGAAGACCGTATCACTAAATGACCAACAAGAAGTCAGAAGTCAACAATGGAGACACTCTTTTACCACAATCAAACGAGATCTCTGAATCGGTGCAGAGTTTAAAAAACCTGGAAACAAATTGCTGCTCTGACATTTTGCTGTCTCTCAAGCTATTGAGAGCAGCTGGAGTCGCAGAACGACTCTTACCTATTATGTCACACCGATTCATCCAAGTATGACTTTTTAAAGTTTTAAGTTTAACCCGACTCTTAATGTGGTTGCATCCACACTGCTGCAGTCTCTGTGCTGCTAAATAAGCAAAATAAATCTTTGCTCTCAATGGGATTTATCTGGTTAAGTACAGATTAATAACAGAGTGTGGAGCTTGTGGGTCCCTTAAAAAAAACACCAAAGGTTTAAATCCAAAAGGAGTCATGGTGTTTTTGCAGGTTACCTTAGGAAAAACTCTTTGAGGGGTGTCAGCGAGCACTTTGTCACATTATTCAAATCAGTTGGTTCAGACTCTACCCTGGCCCACCATTACTGTCTCGTATGCAGGTACAGAGGTGGAATGTTTCAGTTCCTACTCTCCACTGCAGTGTGTCATCTGAATGGGCCAATGTGGTCAGAACACGCATCAATAACAATATGGAACATCTTCTGCAAGAGTCTGCCCCAAGTACTCTGCCCCACCTATTATGGGAGCTTCATATCATTTCTTGATGAATTGAAGGTGTTCGGTGACCTTAAAGGCACAGTGTGTAGGATTTGTTGTTTTCAGCGACATCTAGTGGTTGAGTGGTTGAATCATCCTCCCTGGTCCTCCCCCCACCCCCACCCCCCGCTTCCAAACGCAAAGGAGTTGCTACGGTGTCTC
>NW_013952664.1:264945-305614 GCF_001266775.1 Austrofundulus limnaeus
AGCTTTTTATAAGGTAAAAATAATAAAACAAGGTCTTTGTCTGCAATGATTAGACATGTTTTTTATTATTGCCTCATCTTGATCAGTCATGAAACAATTTTGTACAAGAAGCTCATGAGGGTATATCTTCCAAACTGCTTAATACAGTAAGTGTATGCAAAATCACTGGACTGTAACAAACAGGGATAAAAAGGGATTTTTCGGTGTGTCACCACGTTAACACATACTGTGGTGAGAATCAGCTGATCCCTCTGCAATGAAAAAATATTGCCCTTAACAGATCACCATCTGTTCTTTAATGGCTGCTCATTGCTTCAGAAACACAATTATAAGGTTAATGCTTCTGCAATAAAGAAGATTTCTGTGCGTTTTGTTGTTTCTCCTCAAAATTTGGGAAACGTTTGCCATGCTGGCTTTGTTACTTGCTAACCCCACTCCCCCACACCACCATCATGTTTGGGTGTGTTTTTGACACTTAATGACGAACAAAAGCAGAGGATGCTTTATATTTCCAAATGAAGCATCACTGGTGTCGTTGTAGAAGATACAGTGAATGTCTACTCCTGCAAGATTGTTTAATTTAAAGATGGAAAAATGACAATTGCCAAATGGCCATCTGGTTCTGATAGACTACACCCACTAGACCTAAAGTGGGGAAATGTCTTTCTTTTCCATGGATGGATAGAAACCAAATGCTGCCATGACAAATCAGCAAATTTAATCTGCATGTTTTATATGGTTTAATGATATTTTATAATGGAGCATTACTCCGACAAAACAGAGCCATTAATCTAATGGGAGAAATAAATGAGGCAGCGAGGCCATCTAGGTGTATTCTTTTGTGAGATAAGTCAATAAAATAATAGAGAAAAAAATCACTGTCCATTGCTTTTGCTGCATTTTGAGCACCAACATTCAGTGCCTAAATGCCCTGGAGCTTTTTACTATTTTTTTTCTTCAGAGCTAAAATATAATTTTATTTTTGATTTACCTGCATTTGTATTGAGGTCCGAGATATAGATTAGCGAAGTACTGTATGCTGAACAACAATTGTTGCCTTTAGCAAAACAACACAACTTGACATGAGAAAGTTTTGAAAGTAGAAAATACTTATTTTAAGTCACATGTCAAACTCGAGGCCAAATGTGGCCCACCACGACATTTTATGTGGCCAACGGGAGCTTCAAAGATGTATTAATGTCTTAAAGTAAATATATGTTACTTTAACGCAACAGCTTCCATAATTCATGTTTTATGTTTTACCAGTGAAATGAAAGCATCATACTTCTAGGTGGAGGTGCACAGGGATCTAAAGTAGCCAGCTCACTGCATTTCCTCTGGCTAGTTTTACAGCACAGCACTGGCAAATGGGAATTTCCTACTTGCAAGTTGTAAATTTGGAACAACTGRAACAATCCCTCCTGGGTTATTCTGTCGCAAAGTGGGAGATTGAAGAATTCCAGATGGCAGTTACTTGCCTCAACAGTGATACTTACCTCTGCTTAACTCAACAGTTTTTAAAAACCAATTATTTTTACTTTTAATAGTATTTCTGCATTATTTATCTCACATTAAGTCAGTACATGTAGTACTTTTCAGTGTTTAGAAGAGGCTGTTTCTATGCAAGAAATATCACACAGAGCTCAGTTATTGTTAGTAGTTGTAGAATGGAGAAGAGGAAAATGACATTTCATGTTTAGTCAAACTTAAACACAGAAAGTCATTGTTAATTACAACTGGACCTTCAAAGGCCACAACAATGCTCATGTGGCCTTCTGTGAAAATGAGTTTGACATCCCTGTCTTGAGTCATTCAAAACATTGGTAGCAATACAAAACAGCTTGGTATTTACAGTTTAAAAACCCAGTACTTACAAGGTAAAATACAGTGTACTTGCCAAGTGACATRCAGGATATCCAATAAACTTTAAGTACACCCATAAACAGTGGGCTGTATTATTCATTGCTACAAAAACCCAATCCTGCACATTTCAGTAGCCTTCACACAGGTGTTTTCTTATTAATACATTTTTTATTTTGTTGTTGTCCATGAACATATTTTCATGTTTTGTAGTCTGTTTAGCTTTACTTCCTGTTTTTCTTGTAAAGCTTGTTATTCTGTTCACCTCTGACCTGCCACACCTGATCCTGGTTTGCTAATTGCCACACACCTGATGCTCATATGTCATTCGCTGCAGTAGCTGCAGTGTTTTTAAAAAGCAAACTCAACTTACTCAATATAGCTTTTAGTTCAGTTATTTATTCATTAAAATGCAGCAAGTCTTTTATTTGTTGTCAGAGTAACTCTAGTTTAACGATACATCAATATCATCTGTTTGTTTTACTCAGTCATAATTACTTTTATACTTATTTTGAAGGAAATTTTTTATTTCATTTTATTTTAATGGATTGTACTAATTTTCATGTTTTACACTTTCAGATTTTAATACCCACATCTGGTGTTTCCTTATTAATAAAACTGGATTTTCTCATTTTCCTTCAGTTTTATTTAGTTTTCCAGTGTTTTATTATTTTACAACTTATTGCTGTATTTAAATGATCTTATTGTAAGTTATATATTTTTTAGTTAATTTCCTATTGGGGAAATTGTTAAAAATGATGGAGGTTAAATTGAAAATAGTTGTCTGTACATGAAAATGGTGTCCAGTCTTAATCCTCAAGGCTCAATATCCTTTCCGTTCTAGCTTGTTTTCTGCTCCAACACACCTGATTCAATGGTTGAATTACCTCTTCAGCATAATTCTGAAGTTCAACAGAAGCTCACACCCACACTTGCTCTTGAAAATCAGGTTTGGACACCACCTGCACATAAACACAGCTATATCCATACAAGTTTGGTTAAATATTCACTTGAAAAAGTACATAAGGAGCTAATGTCTTCATGAATTGTTGGTTATGCATTGGCAAACTAAAAAAAAAACTTTAGCAATAAGATTAAATATCTTTATTTATAACTTTGACTGTTGGGCTATTTTCATAGCAGCACCGGAGCAAATCAACTTGGTTAATTATATATATATATTTTTAACACGCTGATTAAAAGTGAACAAATCAACAGAACGACACCATGTTTGGAACAAAAAGATACTCTAGATAAATGTCTACAAAAATTGGAAGCATTTACAAGTGCATTGGCTGCACCCAATTAAAAGTTGATGCAGTTTTTTTTTAATGCTTCCTTGTTTAATTGTTATCAATTTGTACATTTGTGTCACGTCTTACAGAGGTAAATCATTTTAGTCCTTTTTTTGCTGTGCAGATTGCCTTGTTTTGTGTTATGAAAGGCAGTGACTTGAGTTCTGAGGTAATGTAATATTAATAATGTTGCAGACATCTGAAAACAAAAGAACTGAAATGGATAAAAGAAGAATTGAGGCCACCAGACTGACAAAAGTGTGTCTCATAACAGTCTTTAAGGCTCTATTTCTGCATTATTTAGAGAAGCTGTGTGTNCCTTAAGGACCCCAAAGTCCCCAAATGGGACTTATAAAAACCTAGTCCCCAATTTGAAGGTAAAAAGTATTTTTTATCAAAAATTGAATTAAACAAAATTTCCACCTGATATATGTGTACTATAAATTTAGACAGAAAAAAGTCCCTTATCAGTTTGTTTCTAACCCATTCAGAAAGTGGTGTCCCCTAAGGGAGGGTGTAAAATTGCGCGTCCTCAATGTGGACCTAAACAAGTAATGTGTGTGTGTGTGTGTGTGTGTGTGTGTGTGTGAGATAGCATGACCTACTACATTATTTTTAACACCAATTACCTCCCCCCGCCTCCTGGGATGGACTTAAAGATGGAGAGCACTGGCGTGAGTGATATTTAGTTACAAAGAAGAATTCCTTGCAGGCTGTTGCACCATCAGAACGTCTGTTTCCCGTTTATTCCCATTTCCTCAACTCAGCCAGCCCTCTCAGTTGTTACAGCAGGGATGGGGAACAGGTGGCTCGTGGGCCACATTGGGCTCGCCGGTGACTTCCGTCCGGTCCACCACTGTGGCCCCCTGGAAAAAGAATGTTGACACAAATTTTTGTAAAACTTTTTTGACACAAATGAATTTTTAACCTGTGTTTATCCAAGAAAGGAGAACTGCAGTTAAGGTTTTACCTCTTCCTTAGCCATTTAGCTAACCGTCGCTCATTCCTTGTTTTTGCACATTTGGTTAGTCTGTTATGCTGTTACTTAAAAAAAGCACTCTTAGAATAATTTTTGACAATTACAAATATAAAAGTGACACTGATTCTGTTGTAATGACAAAGTTTGACACTAGATGGCACTTACATTGAAGACACACGCCTCATCTCTGAGGAAAATAGGTTTAGCCATGGTTAAGAACAGAGACAAGAAAACTGGACTGAGAAAATCACGTTTCAGGTGAAATGGGAGGTAGACTATCTGTTCACTATGTGGGCCTCTGGTATTGTCAACAAAACATTTTGGCCCCTTCCATCATTTACATTGTTCTCAATTAGAAAAGCTGTAACGTAAAGTATGCACACCTAACCCTCACCCTCAACATCAACACACAAACCAGATAGCACATCCTTCTCTGTCCTAATATAGCTGCTCTCCAGCTGCACAGTTCTGCCCAACCATGTTAAGAGCCTCACATCTCATGTCTTGAATTAGCAACAAGTGCACTCAAGTGGTCATCAGCGTTCCTTCCAAATACGGGCAAGATGTTGGATCACATGGAAAATGGGAAGACGAAATAAAAAAAGCCCCCGCTGCTATTTAAGGTCCCCTTCGCTCATCTTTACCCCCTCCCTCACCTGCTCAGCCTCTGTTCAATCACAAAACGCAACCAGGCATTGTAAAACAATCAGGTGGACCTGAGACAATAAAGATTAGGAGGCAATCATGACCCCGGGGGAACTCTTATCAGTCAAATTAGTGTACTAATGGCTGCAAGGTCAGGTCTCGATGCTTTTAAGAGACAAGTCACGCTTTTAACGCCTCCCTGAGTTCCCTGGAAGAAAGAGGAACTTAGGCTTGCGAGGTGCCACCTAATCGGTAGACGTGTGTGGCATCTATGTGCGTAAAAATGGGTTTGTATGGACGAGAATTACAAAACCCATTTATTCTTTGGTTTTTACATTTCAAAACAAAATCACAAGTATAAATGTAAAAAATGTATATTTGAAAAAATTAGAATCCAGTGTCAGATTTTTGCTTGAGCTATATAAATCTGAATTAAAAAACACGGTTGTTGTTCTTATACCAATACCAGAAATGAAGAGTTTAAAGTAGCTGGATGATAAGATTAGCAAAGGTTGCACTCAAACCTTGTTATTTTATGTATTGCTTCCAGCGACTCCCCGTCTTTGTTGCAATTCTCAGTCTTTCTTTTGTCCTGCTCCTCTGTCCAGCCACGCCTATCCACACCTGTTCCCTGTTATCATCAAGCCCAGGTCCATTCTCCTCATCAGCCCAGACTCATTTAACCTCTCAGGCTTCAAACTTTGATTTCAGTCTGGCRTAGTGTTTCGAAAACAGATGGTTCTGAAGAACCCAAATAATTTTCTGAGTTAATCCATCTATCCTCTGTTCTGTTTAAGTAAAAATGTTTAAAAATTAAAAATGCATTATACAGTATTTCACACCAATAAGATACAAAATATTCATTTAAATCACCTAAATATGTCCAACTTTTGTTTAGAAACGCTTGATTTCCCTCTTTTTTGTCTTAAGTTTTTTGTCATTACAAATTACATCACCAGTATGAGAAGTAGTACTGTAGTGTGTCCATATCTTTGGTTGTCAACAATCTGTGCATTGCATGCATGAACAGAGCCACATGCATTATTTTACATGTAGATGCATGTTTTTTTCCACACACCCGTGCTGTGTGTTTCCACTCTTTTTCACCATTTTGAATTTCAATTGCAACCCATACCTGCCTACCTGCTCCATTTTGGAGGATGTAATGTCAGGCACTGTGACAGGAGCAGGTGGATATTATGCTTGTGGAGCAAATGTGGCAACCAGGGCCTGCGGGAGAGAAAGAGGTGGGGGAAATATTAACGGGGGAATAAAATGATGGTGACAGCAGAAAATGGCAGTGAGCTCCAACATGGTGCTTTTTGGATTTATTTGTCTTGTTTGGAGCAGAGAGGGGAAATGGAGATGGTGTATCGCCAYGTGTCCCTGTGTGGCATTCTGTCACCACTTTGTCATCACTCTCCATCGTCAGCTTTGTCACACGAGACCAGCATTCTGTAATCTCATAAGGCTTCCCTGTTTTATGCATCATGAGTGATACTTGTCATACACTGATGCATTGTGCTTTTATGGATTGCATTTCCATTTTTTTCATTTAGCTTTCAGATGCTTTTTAAATTTATCTTCTAAAACTCAAGCAGCTTCTGTTTGAGTACAGATTTGTCATCTTTCTGGAAGAGATTTATTCCTCCCTTTTCTGGATTAAGTTTTCACTACATTTCAGAAATCTAGGTAGCGTTGTAAATAAAAAAACACCTCTGGTTGGACTCCCATTTCATGCACCTCCAGCATAGCAGAAAGGTGTGGGCCAAATCTGGTGTCAAATTGGCACTTTTGGCATGAGAAGTGGTTTGTCAACTGGATGTGGGCCAGGTCTGGCTATGATGGCACTGCCACAACTTGCCCAGTTATGGTTTGGTTAATGTGGCCCAGATTTGTCTATGTCGCAACTGGCCCAACTTTAGTTTATGTCAAGTACGGGTCTCAGCAGTGCATGTTGTTTTGTGGGTAAAGATGGTCCTACCCATAATTGATGGAGGTCTTGGTGTGAGCGGAGGTGGCCCTACCCATAATTGGCGAAGGTCTTGGTGTGGGCAGAGATGGCCCTACCTATGATTGGCGAAGGTCTTGGTGTGGGCAGAATTGGCCCTACCTGTGATTGGCGAAGGTCTTGGTGTGGGCAGAGTTGGCCCTACCTGTGATTGGCGAAGGTCTTGATGTGGGCAGGGTTGGCCCCACTCATGATTGGTGGAGGTCTTGGTGTGGGCAGAGATGGCCCTACCCGTGATTGGCAAAGGTCTTGGTATGGGCGGAGTTGGCCCTCCCTGTGGTTGGCGAAGGTCTTGATGTGGGCAGAGTTGGACCCAATCATGATTGGCGGAGATCTTGATGTGGGCGGGGTTGGACCTACCCATTTATAATATACAGTACATTTAATTCAAAACACACATTTAAGCCCATGTTCATTCATCTCTCAGATGCTTTTTCTGTGTAAATGCTGCTCATAGACAGCAGGTAAATCAGTATACCTTACCCTTGAATTTCTCTTTCAGTTTGAATAAAAAATTGTCAGACTCGGTGAAGCTGTGTCAGAAAGTGAGGCGGAAAACTTGATGTACTTTTTCAGATCTTTGCTCAAACATGAAGGAAGATTCCAACAAACACACAGTTAGCCCGCTGCATTAACATTCTGTATGGGAAATGTGACAAACACCCGTTTAKTACAATTCAACACTCTATTGGTTTTGCATTTATTTGACTATAACTTTCAGCTCGCACCACCTATCTAATAATGTTTTCGAACAAACGCTCGGATGCAGATCCTGACAGCAAAGGAAGTTCAAGACAACAGCAGCCTCTCCCTGTAGGATTTGTTTGAATAACAAAGCGAGGAGCCGAAGGAGTTCCACCCGGTTTCAAGCTGTTTTGATCCTGGGTAACATCAGAACAAACCCTGTCCACTGAGGCTGGATCAGAGCCGATTGTATCAACAGGAAGGGCACCTGTTCAGTGTTTTTCAACCGTACGGTCCTCGGTACACACTGCCCTGCATGTTTTAGATGTGAGCCAGGCCTAACAAACATGATTTAAATGAATAATTCACTCCTGTAGCTTGTCAAGAAGTTCTGCAGGAGCTTTTTGAACTAGGTGTGTTGACCTTTCTATTCAGAGGACAGTTTRGACTTAGTTGATGAGACTGAAGGGCCATAAATTTAACTAGATCATGGTTATGCATAATATCTTCTTTTATACACAACATCACATCATCTACAAAGATTGTTGCATTCTGAATGTTTCCATCTTTCTTTTAAATATGTTAAAGTCGAGGCCCATGGGCCAAATGTGGCCCACCACACTTAAGCTGGAAACATACTCACYGCGAACTGCAGACGTTGGCACGGGTTGTCGCAGTTTAATGAYGAAAATTACGTCACCGGGCTTCACAGCRTCATGTCGACAGCCCCTTTTGGCACAACCCGCCGGCAGAACTTTTTGACCCCCCTCCCTTGTCGACGGTAATGTGTGATTGGTCTGAACTGAAAGCGCTCGGACGGACACAGCTGAAGAAAAAAACAAAAACTCGCTTCTGACTAGAGCAGACTGTTTTGAGCAGTTTTAAAGATAGACAAACYGAGAAAAACTCATGCGTTGTGCTGACAGAGCTGTGCGCTGCATTTACTTCAACCACTCGGTAAAAAAAAAGGGGGGAAAAAAAGCCGACTCGCTCTCCGAGCCGACCAGGAAGCAGAGTTTTATAAAGATAGTCAAACCGTGAAAAACTCATGAATGGAGATAAACGGACATAACAGATAAACAGGCAGGGAGGAATCTGAAACTGTGGAGCTTTTTAACCAGGACAGATGTGGATAAATATGTCGGGTGAGTGATAAATTTGACTTTTCTTTTCTGCGTTATCGGCTGTTGCAGGGGAACTCCATGCAGTGACGTATGTTTCAGGGAGGGGGGTTTCGTAGGGACTATGAAAGGTCTGTGCGAAAACGACTGTCGAACAACCACGTGACCGCGCGTCAACCCATCGGCGTCGGAGCGAGTATGTTCCCACCTTTAATGTGRACCATGATTGCTTCAAAGATGTATTGTCTTAAAAAAGGTGCATGCTGCTTCAAACTCAGCATTGATCTCCCATAAAGCAAGTTGAATACAGTTTACTTGCCAAAAGATGGCAGTGGTGGTACACAGGGGTCAAAAGTAGTCGACAGCCAGTAAAATTCACCGTGTAAAATCTGCATTTACTCTGAATACTTTTGCTGCAGCCCATTTTACTGGGAAGTAGAAATTTCCCATTTAYAAGTCGTRTATTTMATTTTGAAGTGGGAATTCCCTGTCAGAAAGTAGGAGAGTTCAGAAGTCAAGATGGAAGCTACTCGCCACAACTCAACAGTGAGTTAAACTCTCTTACTTACGATGTTATTTATTTCACATTTAGTCCGTCGTACTTAGTACTTTTCCTTGTTTATAAGAGGACATGTTAAAAGACTGTTTCTGTGCATTACAGTTTTTATTGATTGGTTTGACGCAGCCGTGAACTCAAAAACCACATTTTCAAAACAGTTAACGCAGAGGCCTAAACAATGACATGGTGGTCAAAATGACACATCTTGTTTGCAAAAGGCAACAAGTGTGTCAAAACATTTCAAATATGGAACAAAAGCAAACTTTGCCTTCAAACAACTCAACTTTGACACAATGTATGAGCACCTCCTAACAATCTGTACACAATGGGCAACAAAATACAAAATACAGCACTCGTGTGAATCAGTGCACCATCGCTTGTCAGTGTAGCCTATGACTGTACGTAGCTTACGTGCCAGAGCTGTTTGTAGTCAAATTTGTCCTTTTGAAAAAAATCGTCCAGAAGCAGAAAGGATTTTATGCAAATTTTATTGATTACATTTCTTTTTCAGACTGTGCCTGACAAATGAAATATTCCAACAGAGAATACATGGAAATAAAAATAAAATCCTTTACTGGGTGAGAAATTATGTAAATAAAAAAACAGTCTTTTCCAGTAAAGATAAACAAATCTATAGTGGGCCTATACTATAAGAGTATAAGGTCGTATTCAGACCTGATAATTTGCTCCGCTTTAAACGAACCACAGTTCGTTTCCAGCGTTGGTCCGGACTTTTTGTGCAGGTGTGAATACACTCATGCGAACTCTGGTGCGGATCAAACAACCGGACCGAGACCTGCTTTTTGAGGTGGTCTCGGTCCGCTTCCAAACGAACTCTGGTGCGGTTCACTTTAGTTCTCTTCTGGTGTGAATACAGACCGGACTCTAACCGAACAAACTGCATTAAACATGCACCTTTTTGGACTTCACAGGCCACCGCTGCTGAGCTAAATAAACTGAAAACATACCTGTTTCGTCGTCTCCTGTTAGCAGCTCTGCTGCCAGCAAGTAGTGGGTCAGAACACGCAGAGCACCTCGTCTCCTTTGGGTTGTGGGACACATTTACTGACGCCGCTCCAAAATTAGAATATCATCATGGAACCACCATTAAATTAGCTGCTTCTGACATTTTAAATGCTATTACAGTTGTACTATCAGCAAAAATGTGCACATCAGAACCGCAGCATGCAGGACTTCCTTGTTTTCTTCTGGATCTGTGGCTCAGTCCCGCCCCYGTCCTTTTTTGTCCAATGGGAGCAATGATCGTCAGCCTGATGGCTTTGTTTACAAGTTATTGTTCATTTGCAAAAAAGCACAATGTGAATGCAAACCGCACCAAACGAAAAAATAAAAAACTAAGTCCATTTTTGGTCSGGACCAAACAATTGGACCAAAGGACTTTCCTGGTCTGAATACACCCTAAGAGATAGTCACAAGTGATACTCTTCTGTCTCTTCTAGTCTCTTCTTTCTTGAAGAATGGGCCACATGGCCTCATCCACATCGCATTCAATATTCTCTCGTGCAATGCACTGAGGGAAAAACCGTCTAGCATGCCTGATCCATCCTTGATATGCCTCTGCATCTACATCTTGGGTAGCAGCAGTCATTGCATTGAGCAAGGGCATCTATAGGGATGGTGATCATATACGTTCCATCTCCATGCACTGAAGAATTCCTCTACCTTTTACTCTCACTCTACCTCTCATCTACCTTAGACCTCCTCGGTCCATGCTTGCAAAAATCAACACAGGCCTGCAGACTGATTGAAAATTGAACAATTCTGTTAAGAAGTGTCAAAAAGGCGCTTGCGATGTTTCATACTGACAGCTAAAAGGGAATTTGGACTTCTTGAATGACATCTGCGTTAACTGTTTTCGCAAAAGGGTGTGAAAACTGTGTCAGTCCAATGAGAATGGGTTAACACATTTGCAAGAGGTGCCTTCTGCTCTGGTGAGGTGGTGATGATGAAGACTGAGAGGTTCCCAGTTCCCTTCAAACAGGTCAAACCAATCAACAAAAACTGTAAATACCACTAGGGATGGGTACCTTTGACATTTGAATCGATCCGATACCAACATCCGGTCCCTGGTATTCACTGGTACCAATTTTTGGTACTTTGTGTGTGTTGTTTTTTTAGTAATAAACCTTTTATTTAACATATTATATATAAAATATACAAAAGATCAAAACAACATGCAAGTTTTGTTTTGTAACATAAGTTGTTTAACAAATTTCTTTAAAGTGAAAACTCTTGAAAAAAAAACAAGACTCTTTTTGTCTTATTGTACAAAATAAAATAAAGCTCCACATATTTTTATTGATGTCATTTCCCCACTAGAAAAATGAAAAATTGTGTGACGGGGGTCCATGGAAGGCAAATAAGTTTAAATTAAATAAGCAAGAGAGGATGGAGTTAAAATAAACAAAAGGTATTCAAGCTGCGTTCAGACTGAACGCGTTTTGAGCATCCAAAACGTGCCAACGCTTCAGGTTAGCTGCTTGTGACTCATTCAGTGCATCGGGATGTGCCCCTGTTGTTTTCCTCTGCCGGTCTCTGTTTAATGGCGGATGAAATAAAGAAAGTGTCTTTGCTTTTTTTTTACTGAGAGCAAGTGAACATCGTGCTCATCAGATAATAAATTCACCAGATAATTCAGAGGCGGTCTGTCTGGTGAGTTTCACTCCAGGAGCTGCGAGTTGCGAGGCTCGCTTTCAAGCTACGTTCAGACTGAGCCTGTGGCTGCTGACGTCATTACGCTCTTGCGCGATGCTGCGTTCAGGACAAGCATGGAAAATCCCCCACTCTTACGCCAATATGGTTGCAATGATGCRTTTACRTACCGAAACATAGTGYATTTTGATTTTACATAAATAGGTACTCTGTAGTACCAACAGAATTYGGTMGGTACATATAAAAGTATAACATTCTGTACCCATCCCTAAATACCACGTAGAGCTCTGTTAATTTTATGTTCTTAGCAGTGCTCAACTGTGGCAATAAGATGAAAAATGGAGCGTTTTGTGTTTAGTCAAGGTTAATTACGGCAGGATGTTTGAAGTTCACCTTAATGCTCATGTGGACTTCTGTGAAAATGAGTTTGACACCCTGGTTTTGAACAACTGGACAGATGTTTCTGTTACTTTTGGTATGTTCAGCATATTTGCCATACTTGGTCAAAAAAGAATGCATGTTTGTTTTGCTGCTTTTGACGCATCTTCCTTTTAATATTGGAAATTTGGCAAAAAAAATTAGGTCTACTTTATTTTAAAAAATAGCTAAAAGGCAGCCTAGATCCTAATTTCATTTTCTTAGTCTTACTTAAATCTGACTTATTCATTTGTTCAATCTTGTTTTCTTTTTGCACAAGGACATGGAGGGCCAGATTAAGATGGCTAAAGGGCCATGTCTGGCCTTTAGGCCACGAGTGATCACATCCTGAACACATTCAGGAAAGTGTTTCTAAAAGACCAGGACAAAGAAACATCGACACAAAACACAGCAGCAAGTGATTTTTGTATTGTAGTAGACTTGTACACACAATTTAGAGCTGGTTGGTAACTGACTCATGTGGGTGAATGATTCACATCCTGTCACTGAATCAGGACTCTTGAGTCTGAGGTCTCAATTGCCCTGGATTCTACATGCCCTCTGGCAGACTGCTGCTGTCTGCTGTACCAAATTAACATACTCACCAGAAAAAAAAAAAACAGCTAAATCCCTGAGATGACTGCTGATTCAGGTGTGTTGGATCTCTGAGCTCAGTGTAATCGACTCAAATGAACCAAATCATTTTAGTCCATAAAGTGAACTGAGCGTATCACCTCTAATATGAGTTTTTATTTCCAGTGGTTCAAGAATTTTCATTATTTCTTTGAACCAAAAGAAAACATATTTTCCCCTTTATGGCTTATTTATAAAAATGTTGGTGTAAAAGCACAAAAAGCACCACAAAAACTCAACAATTGACAACAACTTAATATTTGTAACAGTTTGGCAAGTCCAACAAAGTTTGCCAGTGGATCTTTGTAAGTGAATTGCTGCACCTTTGATTAAAAAATGTATTTAGAAAAGTGTTCCTCCRTCACCTCCAGCTCTCCTTGACAGTGCGTGCACACTTTGTCTGCAAAAGGGACCGCCTTGATAATAGAATTAGATGCTGAGCTCTTTTCCCTTCAATTATCTGCTTGCTCTTCCATGTTAAGACTCCTGCTGCTACTTGGGCATCCCCTTGTTCTCCCCTACGTGTTTGAAGGGGATGAGTTGAAACGCTGTATCGATTTCTACCTCTTCTCACTTTGCTGTGTTCTGTGGTTAGCTCGTTTTGGTTGTTACTTTTAATTCTTCCTTGCTCTGTCTTTCCGAAGCTGTACATTATCAGATAAAACAAACAGAGACATAAGAAAATAACGAACAGCAGTTTTAGAAAATACTGGTTTTGGTGAGCAAAGCTGAATATCATGGAAAAGTGTTTTTTTTTTATTCAAACATCAAATACACGTGTAATGTGTCTTCTTAAGCCATGGGGTGTTTTTCTTTTATTTTCTCTTCTCTTTGTTTGTTTCCATTTCACACTTTTTATCTTTATAGAAAGGTCAGAAGTGTGAATGAAAGAAAAAAGAAATCTCCAACATGCATTCTGTGCATTCTGATACAATTTCAAACATTTTGTTTAACTCAACAAATATTAAATCACATCCAAAGAAGCACTACAATTTGTGATCTGATCTAAAAACATGTCATCTGTTAATTCAGTGATTTGGACATGTTTGTAAAAGACATAATGAATTATGTGATTGAACCATACATTTGTAATTTATCATTCTCAACTGGTTCCAAACAACATGAAAATAGCAAAGGCAATTCCGCTTTTTAAAAATGGTGAAAAATGTGTGTTTAACAACTACAGACCTATATCCCTGTTACTACAATTTTTAGATTTTAGAGAAGTTATTTGTGAAAAGATTGGACAAATTCATTGATAAGCAGATTATATTAAGTAGCAGTCAGTATGGGTTCAGACCAAACATTCTGTCAATGGCTGTCATTGAACTAAAAGAACATAACAACTGCTGTTGACCAAAAACAGTACTCTATTAGTATTTTTGTTGATTTAAAAAAAGTTTTTGATACTATTAACCACAGTATTCCTTTTGAAAAGTATATGGTATTAGAGGACCTGCATTACAGTGGGTTATCTAGTTATTTGGAAGAAATTTATCCAAATAAATAAYGTAAGATCTGAGTTTTGTAACATTTCATGTGGAGTGCCTCAGGGTTCCCTTCTTGGACCTAAGTTATTTATTTTGTATGTGAATGATTTGGTCAATGTGTCAGGACTTTTTGGGTGTGTTCTATTTGCTGATGATACAACATTCTTTTTTCAGGTAAAGATATAGAACAAATGTTAGAGATGGTACAGACAGAATTTGTGAAAATACAAAGTTGGTTTCAAATAAATAAATTATCTTTAAACTTGGACAAAACAAATTATATGATATTCAGTAACAGTAAGAGAATTGTAGATTATTCAGTAACAGTAAGAGAATTGTAGATGTTTCATTTAAAATTGGTGATAATGAGATCTGTAGAGTCAGTGAAGTGAAGTTTCTGGGTGGCATCATTGATGAAAAACTGACATGGAAAAATCATAAAAATAATTTAAGAACAAAAAATGCCAAATCTATTGGAGTGCTGTACAAAGAGAACTGTTCAATGATAATGCACTGTTTATGTTGAATAATGCTATAATGTTCCACATTTGATTTACTATATTGAAGTATGGGATAAAGCTTGCAAAACTATCACAAATCTTGTTTTTATTTTGCAGAAAAGAGCTATAAGAACTAGACATGGGTTTTTACGATGTAAAAACAAGTGTGCATTGCCATGTAGCATGTCATTGCAGCAAGGCTTTGCCTGCATGATTGGACTTGCAGAATGAACTTTGACCAAGTTCAAATGTGTTTTCTAAACCAGCTTGTGCCTGTCATGTCAGCAGGTGTTTGAAATTAATGTAATTAGGTGACAATATGAAGTTTGAAGAGATTTTTTGTTAAAGTTGCTTTAGCTGGGTTTTGAACCCTGATGTCCCACATGAAAGCCCTTGACATAGACCATTATTAGACTGTTGGAGCTGTGGCAGGGTGTGGTGCCAAGGGTTGGTTTGTATGTGTGCAGAAAGAAGCCACATTGCCAATACAATTATTGACACTAAACTGCATAATATTACAACAATAGAGCAATATTAAAATGATACTGTATAGTAAAACATCAAAATATAATTATATTAGTATTGTAAACACTGAACTATTGAGATTAAATATAAAAAACTATGGTGCAGTACCAAGTTGAGTACAGCTGGGGGCAGTATTGGACCAATACAAGGCCCCATTGACTCCCATTTTATGAATTTGGAATAAAGTGTCAACATTAATATTTCAAAAACTACAAGTTGTACAGGTACCAAAAGGCACAGCATTCATTTGGCACAGGATCTTTACAAATATAAATTACAATGGCAGCTGTAGGACAATGTAGGCAGGAGCATTGGACTTTCAGAATGAACTTTGACCAAGTTCAAATGTGTTTTCTATACCAGCTTGTGCCTGTCACGTCAGCAGGTGTTTGTAATTAAGGTAATTGTGTGACAATATGAACTTTGAAGAGATTTTTGTTAAAGTTGCAGTAGCTGGATATGAACCCTGATCTCCCACATGAAAGCCCACAGTGCTCATCATGAGACTATAGGAGATGTGGCAAAGGACAATCCCAGGGATTGGATTGTATGTATACAGAAAAAGTTTACCTTGCCAATGCAATTATTGACACTTAAGTGCAATATATTACAGCATTAGGACAACATAAAGACAGTATTACAGTAAAACATCAAAATACAATCATATTAATATTGTAATTACTGAACTACTGAGTTTAAATATTATGAAACTATGGTGCAGTACCATATTGTGTAGATGCAGCAGGGGGCAGTATTGGACCAACACAAGGCTCCATTGACTGCAATTTAATTTATTAAACATTAATATTTCAAAAACTATAAGTTTTACAGGCACCAAAAGGCATAGCCATCATTTGGCACAGGGGCTTTACAGATTTAAATTACAATGGTAGCTATAGGACAAAGTATGCAGGAGGAGAAGCATGGCAAAGTTGAGATGACTTGGATGGGAAACGAATCACAAGATTATTACTAGGAAAAAAAATACAGCCATCCATCAAATATATTGTTTTGTGAATTGAAATTATTGAATTTCTATGATTTAATCGATTATAATATTTTGCGGTTAATGTACAGAGCTCAAAGGTGTGTTACCTTCCAACATTCATGTAAACTTTGTTAAAAGAGAGAGCTGTTATTATCTCAAGGGAATCGAAGTGTTTGTGAAACCCTGGTTTTGTACGAGCCTGAAGGAGTGATCCACTTTAGTCCAGGGAATAAGATTGAACAGTCTGGAAGATGAGGTTAAAAATGCCAGATCTTTGTATATATTAAAGAGAATGATAAAATCTAGTATTCTGAAGAAATATGGAGAAGCAAGGGTATCCATGCAAATCGTTTTTTGAGTTGCTGTTTTAAGTTTAGCTTTGTTTTTGTTTTTTTGTGTTTTCAGTTGTTTTGATTTTTGTTGTAATTTACYTTCATTTTGAACATATTCTGAGGATAAAAAATGGGCAGATATAAGATTTGTTCTTCTTCTGCTGCCTTTCATTTTATTTGATTGCATATTTTTTGTTCTTTGTTAAATGTATATAATTGTTACAAATAAAATGAATAAATTGAAAATAATAATAATAAATAATAAATAATAATAATAATAAAGGAATAAATAATTTAAAATGAAATAATAATAATTGGCAGTTAGTATAAATTATTATAGCGGTGGTGGTGGTAGGGAGAGGGTGGGTACAATTTTATGCCTGTTTCACAAGGCAAGATTTTAAATTTGTCATTTGGTTTTCAAAACTTGAGATCCCACACACAATGATAAAAACATCATAGATACAGTATAACAGGTTTGGTCCTGCAGTGTGCAGTGAACTTGTACATCCCACATGAACAAATTTCACTCATGAACACTCAAATGGAAGATGGGAGATCCTCAGGATCAAACAAGTTCAAATTAAACAAGCATGGCTGACTGGAAAGAAGTGATGGCCGTTAGTTTGTGGATTATTTTTAACAGAGAAAAAACAAAACTAAAAGATGTCTTCAACATCTACCATGGTGTTTTATTTATTCATTTATTTATTTGTCCTCTGTTTTTTGGATTTCCCTTTGCGTATCTGTCACCTCGCTTTGATTGTCTAGCCATCAACAGGCTGCAAGCTTGTTTGTCCTCGGGGAACACCACAAATGCTCGAGCCAAGAAAATCCAACATGTTGAATATGCTTGATTTGAGATCGGAGCTGTCCATACGCCCTTTTGAGCAAACTAGATCACTCTTAACACAACAGTCATGGCTGGAATATCTCCTAAGCCATCAGAATAATATAATCATGGCATCCCTTAAAATTGTCAGAAGTGCAAAATTGGGTCAAAAGTCAGCAAAATTTGTTGCCGTGTGGACCAAGCTTTTTTCGTCAGCTCGACTCAGAGACGTGTATTTTTTCCATTTTTTTGCATTTAGATGCAAAACAAAATTCTAATATTGTTCAATCCCAGTCAAAGACCCTCAGGCCTCACTAAAGTACTGAGAGAGGAGGAGGGGGGATAGGAAAATGATTGGCTTTGCTGCAATTGGCATCACCTCTCCTTCCTCCCTACAGGTGCATGAATGACGAACACCATGTTGCTCACCGGCTTGGTTTAAAGTGCACAAGTTGAAAGGCTTCAGACTCACCCACCCCGTTAATTAGGCAATCGAGAGATCTGAAGCACGGCGGTAATTTAGGTTAAAACAGCAACATGTGTCAAAGCATTTATCCAGATGGCGTTTGGCCATCCATAACAAAAGCTTTGGGGCAGCTGTGATCTGAGTGGCGAGCTCTCTTCGATATTTCCTTATATTACCCATGCTGCAGTGTTTATTGCTCTGTGATGAGTGAACTTGTTGATGTGCGTCGTGTTCCCTCGGCTCAATACGCCCAAATAAATTGGATGTGAGCGAAGGCTACGGTTAGATTAGTTGATTTACTGACTCTCAGCCTCTGAGATCTTTTCTCTCATCTCCACCAACAGAGTTTGGTTTGCAGGAAGAAAAATAAAAGAGCAATGGGGGGGGGGGGGGTAAAGCAAAAATGATTGATTTTAATGGATTTCGCTGGAAGAAAAATGAACTGAGTTCATTAAATAACAATGAGAGAGCATCACAATGTGACATCAAACGATTTTTTTTTTATGAGTAGGCTGTTTTTCTGTGTCACAGCCACAGCAGCCATTTAATAACTTGTCTGTTATTCATGAAGGAAGCAAGTACAACCTTGAACAAACCTTGTTTTCAAAGAAATTAATTTATAGCTCAAATGAAAGGAGGAAAAATCTGATGAGGGGATATTACCCCCAAACCTGCTATCCTCTCGAGTGGTGGCATCTTTGAGAAAAAAGGAAATCACATCTCTCTGTATGTTGTGTATTGTAAGCCCTAAAAAATTGTATTATTAAGGTCTGTGTCTTAGGGTACAAGGATCAAAATCCAACAATTTTAAAGCAACATTACAAAAGTTCCCAGTTTTCTCTTTTTTTCCACATTAAACATTGAAACACCTCATGTTTCTAGAGATTGTTCTCATATAGGGCTTTAGTTTTGCATCATACCACCAATCTCTGTTAGTTTAATGTGTTGCTTGAATATGTATTAATGAAAATTACTTTAGGTCTTTAGGCTTGGAGCAGTGGTTAGAGCTGTTGTGAGATAATTGCGGATCATCAGCATCAAATCAGCTGTAAGACTCTTTGAAAGTAGCCGCATCTTTTTGGTAAGTTTTGTTTCAAAGAGATGTTCATGCTTGAGCGACAGTGATGTCTTGATGTAATTTTTTTGTATTTTGTGCATTCAAAAGCTTTACTAACATGTTAACTAATAGTGACTGAACAGTACCATGTGTGACTGGATTACTGAGAAACAAACTGAGAGCAGTGAAAACACAAATTTTATTACAGCCACTATCACAACCTGTTTATRCACAAGTCAGCCATATTGGATTTTGAGATGGGGGCTGATCAGGAATCTGATTTCCAACTTTGGGGGACCTTTCAGTTAAAGGGATCCCCGATTAGTTGTAACATTAGACTTTATATGATAAACATATATTTTAACTGTAAAATAAAGACTGTAAAAATACTGTAGGATGTTCAGTTTTCATAATTTTTAAACTAAAAGTTTAAAATATATTACACAGACGGGGCCATTTTATTTACACGCAAAGCATTCTGGGAAATTGATGACATCAACTAGGTCATCGTGTGAGGCTGCTAGCGAGCTATATCCACACTGAAGGCTAATCTTGGACAATATCTGATGATCGAATCTTAAATGAAACCAGAGAGCGTTGACAGAGAGGAGAAGGTAGAAATGACTCAGCCTGTAACTGAAAATATGGATGGAGGACAACAGAGCTGCTTCATGGAAGAAGAACCTCAGCTTAGCCTGTTAGCTTTAGCGTTAGCCCTCATGCTATCACCATATATATGTATTAGCTCAGCGCTACACATTCTCCTCTCGTCACTGAGGTCCTCCATCCACATGACAGAGAGGGGAACGCAAAAATGACTCAGCCTGCAACTGAAAATGTAGATGGAGGACCTCAGTTTAGCTTGTTAGTTTGTCGCGCTAGCGCCGAGCTAATACATATAAGGTAATATAGCGTGAGGGCTAGTGCGAAGGCTAACAGGCTAAGTTGAGGTTCTTCTTCCATGAAGCAGCTCTGTTGTCCTCCATCTATATTTTCAGTTACAGGCTGAGTCATTTCTACCTTCTCCTCTCTGTCAACGCTCTCTGGTTTCATTTAAGAGTCGATCATCAGATATTGTCCAAGATTAAYCTTCAGGGTGGATATAGCTCGCTAGCAGCCTCATGCCGATGACCTAGTTGATGTCATCATTTACCCAGAAAGCTTTGCATGTAAATATAATGGCTCTGTCCGTGTTAAAATATATTTTAAAAAAATTACAAAACTAAACATCCTACAGTATTTTTACAGTCTTTATTTTACAGTTAAAATAAWTKTTTATCAAATAAAGTTTAATGTTACAACTAATTGTGGGTCCCTTTAAAGTCACCAACTTATAACTTGATGTATGCTAAAACATCAATAACGGTCATGTTTTGCATTTGGGAACACAGTTTTTCAAATAGGCTGACAAGAAGTCACTCAGACTCAAAAGACATCCTTTTTTTTGTCATTTATAAAATGAAGCTTCGTGTTCAAAACTCCCTCCACTCCTCTTACCTTCAGCCTTATGCTGGCTCATGTCATGCATTACAGAAATTACAGAGACAAATGGCAGATTTAGGCAATCTGCTTGAGCCTTAAGAAATATGTTTTTTTACAGAAGTCGGAGGATTCGCAGCACTGTAACTGGCTGCATTAGACTGTGAAAACAAAAGTTCTTTCAAGAGCCAAGTGGATGGATCTCATCAATCTTAACTTGTCAGTGATATAATAAGAATTTTTACAGAAAGGAYGGAAAACAACCCTTTACAAATTCTTCACATGTTCTAATATAAAAGGTAAAAGAAGATTTAAGTTTTCTTTACTCAGATGAAAAGCTATTTTTTCACTTTGTTCATCCTTACAATTTAGAGTGCCATGCAACGCTACAAGCTACCTTCGTTTAAAAAAAAGTGAGGTCCATGCCAAGCAACCCATGTAATGATTACATGTCAGCCTAACTCACCTCCTGAGCGGCAGCACCTAAGGWACAAGTCTGGCCTTAAGGTTATCATTAGAGCAGCGTCATTTTCCTCACAGCAAGACAACCAATTACTGCAGAGATCCACCCACCGATCACATTTAGCATCAACTATTGCAACCACCTACTGCCAGGCACCTGTGATAACAAAGAGGGATGAAGGCCCCGGTGACACAAGATGAGTCGTGTTGTTTTATTCCAAGGAATCCAGATCCATTATGTGCTCTGCTTATCTTTCTCAGAGGAGATATAATTTATTTAACCTCAGCACTGACAGCTCATTTTTACATCATACTCTGGAGTTKTAATCTCCAGCAAGGAGGCGAAAAACAAAATTTGAGTTTTGTCATTAAATTAGTTTTTTTTACTCTTATGGGTTTTCTTTTTGACTGTTCACCTTTAAAGTTTTTATTTCTTCTTGATTATATTTTAGCTCTGTTGTGCTGAAGAAAATGAAAAATGTTCTGTCCGTCACATGTATTATAAAAAGTATTATTCTAAAGACAATAATGCAGATCAACACCTTGAAATTTTTTTAAAAAAGGACTTGACCCCAGACTCAAAATTCTGCTTGCGTACACTCTTGACTATCAAGGATTGAAGATAAGATTTTTCTGCCGCCTAAAGAGTCCTCTTTACACTAATATTCACACCTGACACATTTGGTCCACTTTAAATGGACCAGAATTTGTTTCCCTTGTTGGTTCAGACCTTTTATGCAGGTGTGAATACACTCATTTGAACCCTGGTGCGTGTCAAACAACCAGACCGAGACCCATTTTTGAGGTGGTCTCAGTCCTCTTCCTCTGGTATGGTTCACTTCTGGTATGAATACAGCCTCAAAACCAAATCAACTACATGAAACATGCACCTTTTGGACTTCACGAGCCACCCTTTCTAAGCATCATAGCAACAATAAGGTCTTTAAAGTTGCTAAAGCTACCACCCAGACCAGACAAGTGGACCAAAGGACTTGCCTGGCATCAATACCCAGGTTCTGTTTGAGAAGGGGGTCTCTGCAAGTGGGAGGTTCTTGGTGTGTGGGAGGAGTTTATTAAAGACGTGATTGGTCAGATTGACAATTTTGGTTGGGGTTTGAAGAAGCCATAACAATTTGGCTGGATGAACACTTGGCAGCTTGGGGTATTGTGTACCTCAGTCGAAACAGCCAGAAAGCACCTTGAACCTTTTAATATGAATATTAATTTTAGTCATAACTCAAAACAAGGTGGTTTTACCAGCATGAAAATTAAATGTCGTACATGTAGAGGGATGTGAACCAATTTGGCTCAGTTAAAACATGCCTAACCCGCCTGGAAAAAGATTGATATTTTAGAATAAGTCATAACACAAGACAGGAATGTATGCTTGCTGCACCAAATTTGAACTCTGCGTGTTCACAATGATTTTACTATTACCATTATTTTATCGTTTAACTTGCCCCACAAGACAAGTCACTCTGATCAATCACAATTTTTTCCAAACTCCACCYACACCCAAAAACCTTTGTCTATATTCCAAACTCCACCAATTACGGCTAGGACAAACTCCACCCACACTAAAGAACATTGTGACAAACTCCCACGAATCTCCCATATGTACTGCAGACCCAAACAGGAACATGCCTTGGATCGTCGCAAGTCAAACCTCCAAATTTGTTTGTTCCCTGCCTTGTTCATCCCTGGGTTTCTTAAAYGAAAAGGCATGTCAATTGTTCAGTCGTTCAGACAGAACAACCATGTTCTGTCTCCAAAGAGTACACATTTATTTTTACCAACTAAGGCCCCCTTCACACAGGATGACAACCCCATTGCACTCTCCATGGCCTGAATAATCTATTAAGAAATGACAGCAAATTTGGAAAACCTTYAGAGTGAAGGCAATCAGGACATAAATAGGCTCTTAGTACTTGTMAAAAATGTTTTTCTCTGCTATTGTATATGACCCAAAGGTGTTTTCCTGCACTCTCACCATGGTTCATGTGTCCAGCCCGGCACGGCTTTTCTTGGACCACGTCAGGAAGCAGCTATAAGTATGTATTAGTATCATCATTGCAGTTGTAGCCTCAGCATGAGGCCAGCATGAATAATACTCTCAGCAACCCATCTGCTGCTGCGCACGGGCCCCACGTCATGCTTATACCACCACCACTATGATAAGCTACAATCATCTGGCTCCAGAAGTTATGCTCAAAGCCTATCACATATAACAGGGGTCCTACTGTGTTCTTGATGCACACCTGAAGTCCCCTGCAAAGATCATTCACATTCCAGTTTTTTTTCTTTACATCATAGCTGAGTCATCATCTGGTTTGAAGGGCACCTAACTAAGTGTGAACGTTTAGAGAAAACCAGAATAGCTATGCAGGAATAACAAGCAATTATAGTCTTTGGGTTGTGAGTCCACAGTGTGAAACACTGACATGTTACTAAATGATTTATTTTTGATTTAAATGCCTTGATTGAGAACATTGAGTTTTGGAGATTGTTTGTRTCCCATTTTCATTAGATGATTTAAACATTTTTACTTGCTATGTCTGTAAAATATACATTAGTGTCAGTCATCTCTGAGTTATAGCACATCACAGACATTATTAATTTTATTTAGTTTGAAAGAAGCCTGAACCTTGTGCTTTTGTTGTTGTTGTTGTCGTTTTGTGTGTGTGTGTGTGTGTGTGTGTGTGTGTGTGTGTGTGTGTGTGTGTGTTAGATTCGGGTCTAGTGTTTGTTTATGTTTCTCTGTCTCTTAAGATTCCTGTTTTTATTTTATCATCCCTTGTGTTATGTACTTCAGTTTAGATCTTGTTTTTAGTTTTTTGTTTTGGCTTCAGCCTTTTCATGATTAGATTTCCTTTCATCTACCCTCAGTTGCCCACTGCCCACGCCTGCTCCTCATCTTCTTACCCCGGGTGTTTGTCACACCTGGTCATTAGTGTCTCTTTAAAGGGCCAATATTATGTGTTTCTTAGGCATACATTTAAATACTATACCATAATAAAGTATCTGTCACCTTTAGCTGTTATTAAAATGCTGTTTTTATGTTTAAATAGAAAATAAACTTATCTTCTCATCACTTCCTCTTCTAAATGCCTTGAAATTGGCCTCTGTCTCTTTAAGAACCACCTTCCACTTCTGTCCCGACCATTTGGGGTTTACGCTCACGAGGGGGAGGGGGGGCCACTGTAATGCAGTTTACCTGGCATCTGAAAATATATTTCCTCAAAGGTATTTTGAATCTTAAAAGAGCTTCACTGATTGAGAAGTAGTGGAGCTCAGCAGACAGTTTAAGTTTCACTTTCACTTTCACCGGAGGTCAGCACGACGACTCAGTGGTTAGCACCGGTGCCTCACAGCAAGAAGGTCCTGAGTTCGATCCCTGGTTCGGACCTGGGGTCTTTCTGTGTGGAGTTTGCATGTTCTCCTCGTGCTTGCGTGGGTTTTCTCCGGGTACTCCKGTTTCCCCCACAACACAAAAACWTGTACAATAGGTTGCCTTCAGGCCCAGGCCGCCCTTGAAAAAGAGATCTGAGATCTCAATGGGATTTGCCTGGTTAAATAATGGTAAATAAAAATAAAAAATAAGCCTGCAGGGGTCATGGGCGGGGTGAGGGGGCAGGGGTCGGGGGTGCTCTGCCATGAGGAAGTTCAGCTTAAAGACAGGTCCCAGGGGCGTTTCTGGTCCCTAAAGGTGTTTCTGGTCCCCACCTGTCGTTTTGCTCCTCAGCATGGCTTCCTAAAAATGCTGCAGGATTTCTCAAACTATGAGTCAAAGCAAGGCTTTGGGCATGTTTTTTTATGAGAGTATAACATTATAACATGATATAAAACTCAAAAAAGTTGATTTTTACATGATATTGCCCCTTTATATGCTTGGTTTGTCCAGAATACATGCATCACTTTTGTAAGCCATTTGTGGTTTTGTTGTCATTCATGTTCCTCCTCTTTCTAACAAGTMATTTTGTACATTGTCAGCCTTTGGTTTTCATTTTGTAAATAAATTAGTGCTTTAATTTTACCTTTCAATACCTGAGTTTTGGATATTTGGGTTCAAGCATGATAAAGAGTAGATTTCGTTCACCCCTCAACAAATGATGATTCATTTCTCCATTTTTGAACTTCACCAGAAGCGTACGTGTCACTGTGCTGATCCAGAGGTTTTCTTTCACAGCTGGTCAGCAAACTTGATCTAACCTTGACATCCTAAAGACACCCAAGTCCTTCGTCTTATGTAGTCACAGGGACAGTGTCAGGGTGTACAAGCAAATTATCCTGACTACATGAGGCCGGGTTGTCACATCTTAGAGCAGTGTTGCCCAAAGTTGGGGTCGGGACCCAAAGTGGGGTCCCAAAACATCAAGGTGGTGTCCTGAAAATATTTTCCGAATTAATTACGTTTTTGCCTTAGTTGTTGCAAAGGAGTGAGGTTAGTGTATTTAAAATGGATAAATGTAGTATAAAAATCTTGTYACTATGCCCATGTTTTGTTGACCTGATACAAATGTTTATCATCCAWAAACAGTTGGGGACACAGGTCTCTGCTAYTGTTATTTTGTGGGTCAAAAGCTGAAAAGTTTGGGAACCACTGCACTTTGGTTCCCAAAGTTGAGCTTGGGACCCAATTATGGGTCATGAAGCACCTTGGATAATCTCCAGAAATCAATTTAAAGGGTAAAAAAAATAATTGCTGATGCAATATTTTACCAATAATTGTTACAAAAACACAAAATAAGTATAAATAAGTTTTTATATTTGTGTAAAAGCTGTTTAGATTGTCAAAAAGCCTGTGTTTTTAGGGTTATTAACAAAGTTTGTGTACTCAGACCAGTAATATTTGGGGTCACAAGTTTTTGCCATGGATATTTTGTGGGTCAGAAGATAAAAAGTTTGGGAACCACTGGCTTAGAGTCAACATGAATGGGAAGTTTCTTTAT
The DNA here is from genome assembly GCF_001266775.1 of Austrofundulus limnaeus. Lineage (NCBI taxonomy): Eukaryota > Metazoa > Chordata > Actinopteri > Cyprinodontiformes > Rivulidae > Austrofundulus > Austrofundulus limnaeus. The sequence goes on from NW_013952664.1 coordinate 290,903, forward strand.
AATTAGGCAGGGCTCATCACGTGTTCTGTACAGTCTGACAGCTTGGCTGGCTCAAAAAGTAACACCACCCCGAGAACCTTAGGAGTTGAATCTCAAACCCAGTCATGTGAAAAGTTTGGGCTGACTTAAAAAGACTCTTTGAACAGTTTTTCCACATTATGAGTGTCCTGCCTAGTTTTTTTCAGCTGTTTCAGCCAAAAAAATAAACATTGTTATCTTCTAGACCTTTTCATAGTGAAAGGTGCCTATTTCGTTTTGCACCATATGCCAGCCTGCAAAGTTTTCCTCCACTTTGGACACCTGTACTCTCCAGACTCGCAGTTGTCATTAATAATTGCCTGCCAAGTCTCAAGCTGAAGGATGAGCCTAATTAATTATACATGTAAACCAGGCCTCACGCTGAACTGAAACGTTTTTCAAGCAAAAGATACAGGTGTCAGTCAGAAAGCAGCGAGTCGCAGCCAAGAAGCTGAGCATCAGTCACTGTCACGCTTTCAGCCATGGAAAACAAATAGGGTGAGTGTGCACACAAAAAATGGAGAAAAGAAGCACGTTTGTCATCACAGAAATTACAGTTGGATGGAGGATGAGTCTTATTAATTATCATTAGAGAATAGAGGAGGGTGGATTCTTGGGAAAATGGGGAGGTTTCTATTCGAAATGCAGTCAAACATATTGGATGTGCCGCGTTACTCTTCCTGACAGCTGCACAAGCACTTTGAAACGAGCATCTGGCACAAGTGTTTTAATTTCACATCAAAACTCGGATTTAAAAAGGGGAAAAAATAGTTTGAGTGATTTTGTTGATAATATAGTACGTTTGTGCTTCTAGGTTAATTAGCTGACACAGCTAAACTAATGGAAGCCCCATCTCCAATGAAAGATCATTTTTTCTTGTTCATACTTGACTTGGTTTGACTTTCCCTGTTCAGAATGATTTATGGGCAGAGTCTGTCACGGGAAGTGTCACTTTGAGTGTTGCATTTATCTTGTGAAAGTAGCAGTTTTCTCCGGGGACACCTTAAATCTGAGGACGTCACATGTTGTATGGGAAACATGACTTTGGGTTTTCACAACTGGTTTTGCTGCTTTTGATGAATATGGGCAGTGATTTGACAATAAGGATGTGAGACCTTGGTCGTTGATTATCCCCTACACGCAAAAAGGCAAATAGTGGACAATATTTGCAATAATGGATTCTAACCACTAGATGCACATGTACAACTGATTAACTGGTCAACCCAATTCAAGATGGCTGCCACAGCTTATCAACATTAGATGCAGATTACAACTTTAAAAAAGTTGTTGCTTTTTATTCCCACTTCTCAGAACATCTGGGTCACAGTAAATGTAGTGGGGAAAAATAAAGCAAAATGGAGATTTTACATGGCAAGTAAAATAATCAACATATATTATGGGAGTTGTAGTTTTTGGTCAGTTTTGGTTTTAAAGCAGCTTATTTCAAGAATTTAATATATAAATGAAGCTCTCATGGACCACATAAAAATACAGTAGTGGTTTTAAACCATCCACCACCAATCGTCATCTTTTTTTAAGAAACCTGTCAAGCTGTGTAATTAAAAAAACAAAAAAATTGAAAACTTTGTTTTGAAGTGACATGCTTAATTTACTATAGTACTTTTATACTAGCATTTATCACTTGGCAGGGCATTTTTAACACCAAAAAATGACAGCAAAAAAGCTCCAAATGTACATAAATGGCATGGAAAATATGTCATAACATGCTATTTATACACAAGGCCTTGAGAAAATGATGGTCAAGCTGAGGTGTGAGAAACCAGGAAGACTTTCTGACAGGACTGCCAGACCTGTCAAATTCCACTACCAGCTGCAAAAGATTTCCAGGGAGCATTCACAGACTGAGTGATGTTGCTGTGTTTTGTTGTGCAGCTTCATCAACACTAACATGACCTTCAGAAATTAATGAATGCAGAATTTAATGAAAGAAAAAAAAAAACCTTCTTCCCAACAGTTAAGCACAGGGGTGGATCGATGGCGCTTTGAGCTGGTGTTGCAGCCAATGGCACAAAGAGCATTTCTTGGAGAGAAAAATCGATTCAATTAAAATCGCTGCTAATGTTGAAAACAAATATCATAAACTGAGGACAAAGAGTGACAATGTCTATGACAAGATGATGATTCAAACCTTCGTTTATTGCCTAACTTCACAGCCTTTGAAAGCCAGTGCAAAAATATATAAATAAATATAATTCTGCAGCAATGCGGCTAGATGCTGCTTAAAGACTCGTCTTGCCCACCCACAGTCAGCCATTGAGGCTGCATGACAGACCGTGAATACAAATGTAATCTTTCAACTCTGACATGCTGGTTGCTTGATTCCGTTTTGGTAGCAGACTGCAGATCCACCGCCCATCAGCCTCACAGGTTCTCAAAGCACCCTCTCATTCTTACAGCGTGTCAGCCCCCCCATCCCTCACATCTGTCTGTATAATGGCACATAGCTTTTTTCTTGATGTTTCATTATGATGACAGGCACCGGGGCCGACAGGCACATCATGTGTGTCCCACCAAAAAGCTTCCAGCAACAACTTTAACATATCCTACCCCAGTTTTTTTTTTTATTATTATTGCTTTGTCTAACATCAAAAAGTACTGTGGGATGTAGAGAAGAAGACGGCTGACAGGAAAACAAGGGTTTTAAGAGTCTTTTCCTGATTTTAGGAAACTTTGCACATGGTTTTGCTCTCTGTTCTCTCTGGTTTGTTCACTTTTAGACTGCATCAGAGTAACAACAAGCTGCAAGACAGATTTGCTGTGCCAAACAACTTTTACATCGTCCAATCCAGTCCCTCACTCTAATTTGACCCGACCTGGTTCACTAAAGTGTTGCCTCAATGTAGCCATGTTTTCACAGTGAAACTTTGCTACCACTGAGTAAAAGAAGAGAAATCTCTTCCCATCCTCTGCCACTATTTCCGAGTTGAAGACACTTTTTTTTCGTCCGGCAGTTGGAGCTTGTAAATCAAGTTAATTTGGTTTAATGCCATCTGAATTATGTTGTCAAAAAGTAAGGAAACAGCTGCACCTCCTAATGATTAGCTGTGTTTCCATTGCAAAAGTGCGCCAAACTTTGTCGATATACTGTTAATTAAAAAAAAAAACAGTTTCGCAGCTACGGTGTTTCCATTAAGTAAGAAATGCTACTAAATTCACACGTGAATATGCTTGTTCTCGCGATAAGTCATTACAAACATGGCGGCATTGGATGTAAACACATAGCATGTTGCTATCGTGACGCAAGTGCTCATCATCAGCGAACACTTCGGCATCTTTTATTGAGGCTTTCCAGCGACAAGCCCCTACTTGGGAGTGGCTACATATGCTGTGTTTTTGGGAAAATGTAGTCTGTGAGTGTACTACTTTATTTTACTACTTCTGTGATATTACTACTTCTGCTTCCTGTTATCTTCTTCGTCATCATCTTTTTCGCCAGTAGAAACAGCTGGTTGTTGATCATGTGCCTCCCGTGATGCGAAAAAAGTGTTTCCATTGCAGTTTTGCGAAAAACACCAATTTTGATACGGCCGAAAAACCACCTCATCCTAGCGCAAAAACATTTTGTCGAAAAACGTCATATTTTTTTTTCGAAATTGACGTGTTTCCATCGAGCAAATTTATTTTCGAAATTCTAATTTGCGCATTTTCATGGTCAATGGAAACGCAGCTATTGTAATATGTATACAACACCCTCTCCTTCAATGTCCCTATTCTTTTCCTTTTTTTTCCTACATTGCAAATCACTATCAAAGTCATCCAGACTATGAAGGAATGCATACTCTAAGGAACCATGTAGCAAATCCAAAAGCCCCCAACAATACCCCAGATTCTAGATCAATCAAAGCAGGCACCTCTTGCTTTGACCACACCCATGCACACGCTTGCCATTTCTTTTGAACTCCTTCAAGAAACATTGGATAACCGTTCCATGTGATTAGTACCTCATGAAGCTGATTGAGAGAATGGCAAGAGTGTGCACAACTGTAATAAAAGCAAAAGATACCCACCTTGAACAATCCAAACCCCAAAACATATTCTGGTTTGTTCTACACCTCCAAGTTATGGCTCTGCATGACCCCAGTATGAAACCACAACATAGGAAACAAAATTAAAACATAAAATCGCTTGAATGAGAAACTGCGTCCAAACTTTTGTTTGGTAGTGTATATTTTAAAAAGTAAGTAAGGAAAACAAATGCTACACTTGCAAGGTTTTTTAAAGGTCAGTTTAAATCTTGTGAAAGAGACGCTGTCTGGTAAATCTGTGGCCTGCAGTCTGCTAACGTCAAATTTTCAGCTCTTCCTGACCCACTTGAAATTTTTGCCGAGAAGATTCTGAAAGTAGAGCTGGAAGTGGGTGGGAACACCGAATGTGAAGATGCTGACCCGGTTTAAGGCTGACTCGAGGCAATGTAAAAAGGCCAAGAGTGAACCCAGGACCATGCTGGGACCAGGAGATTTATTTTAGCTGGCAGTCTGACTTGAATTTTACATTTTATAGCTAAAAAAAATAGAAAACTGAAAAAGTAAAACACTGATCCACCATTGGAACACATTTACTGGTCAGAAAATAATGTTTTTCTTCAATTCAAGCACAATGTCAGGCTATACTGCAAACTTCTCAAGAAAGAACAATGGGCCTCATGCAAGAACCGTTCGTACGCACAGATTTGTTCTTAAATTGTGCGTATGAGTGATTTAGGAGATTTTTTTTCAGATACGAACAAAATTCACGAGTGGTCCAGACCTGTCGTATATTTTACGAGCAGTCAGTCTGCTGTTATCCAGACGGATTTTCTTCATTAATAACTTTATATTTAGTTAGTTTGAAGATATTTTGAGTTGAAAATAAATTACACTCCATAATTATGTTGACAATAGGCTATTCTGCTTGAATTAGAGTTATAATTTTGAACGTAATAATTTAAACTAACAATATAAATTGTCCGGCCGGCCGGCTTATCCGCTATCGGGTGCAAGGGCAGCAGGAGAAAGACCCCGCTATCCCCTGAGACACTTTCCACCTCGTCCTGGGGGACTCCGAGACGTTCCCAGGCCAGACGGGGTACACCTCCAGCGAGTCCTGGGTTTTCTCCAAAGTGCCAGATTTATTTTGAAAAACATTTTAAAATACTCATTTTAAACCCGCATCTGAGACCACCTGCAACCGTGCAGCGCGCGCGGCGGTGGTGGGGGTGAGGGTGAGGTATACGGTGCGCAGCGCTGTGGCTTCTGAATAAATGAAAATCATTTAACAAAGTTGTTTATACATTTAGCAGCTTTTTTTATTCCACAGCTGACCTGCTAAAAAGGACAGATTTTCTTTTCTGGATCTCTGACAGACGGACTTCAATCTCTGAACTCGTAAAGTTCTTCTTTTTAGTTTTTGCTGTCATTTTCCTGAATGGACACTTCCTTGTATCTGAGGCAGGAAACATAGCCTTATATGGTGTTTTTGGGGTGGTAATTATGCTAATCTCCTCTCGCGTGCACGAGCAGCTGGATACGAACAGGTGGAATTTACGCAGCTCATTTACACACTTTTCCTGAAGATAGAAGAGTTTGTTGAATCTGACGTGACATGTTCGTACGAACCCTTCATACAAACAAAAGTAAGAGAAATTTAGGAGAAGAATACGAACATGTTCTTGCATGAGGCCCATTGTCACTGTCACTCTTGAATTTAGTTTTTACTGGGTTTCTAACTGCTTCTAAGTCCTTTTTGTTTTTATTGGTTCATTTGATGAAGCTGATTTCTTATCCTCCAGTATCCTTCCACATAAAAAAATGCTTATTAAGACCCCTTTCTGTATCATTCTCCAGTAGGGTCTTAAATTGGGAGCTAGTATGTATTTGACTATTTTTTTTTATATATTTGGCTTGGTTATTAGTAACACGCACGTTCCTCTTAAAAAAATCAATGTTTGTATTTATGCTTTGATATCTGTGTTTTATAATACATTGGAGAAAGAGACCATCTGGAAGTTAGGGTTGAGATGCACTAGCACAGTTTAAACAGCTAAACTACCACACGTATAAACCAAGAAATGCCAAACACCTCTGATAATGATGGAAAAATAAAAGGGTGTCATCTGCATATTGTTTGAGAAAATGTGAATCCCTTAGTGATGGTCTGTGACAGCCAGGTCCACATGTAGCAGGGAGTGGTTGTTTTCATGTGTTTTAGTCTTGATCACCCCATGACCTGCTGTCTATTAATCAGTTAAAAAATGTTGGACAAAGTGCAATTCATCACTGGCATTTAAGCCAAATTCCGCAGTTGATCCAACTGAGGCTCATAGAACTGTCTGAAGGGTAAACCGTTCTTATCACTAAATGGTCTTTGAACCATAAAAACCTTTACAAAGTTGTTTTGCCTTCAACTGCTCACTTCTGCAGTGGTCGCTGTAGCAAGCCGGGTGTCCTTCCTGATGCAACCTGGGCTCAAGACCACAGCATTGACCACCGAGCCACAGTAGCCCTGTCGCGACTCTAAAGAAGTTAAAAACATTTGAAACAAACTTTATTTTTTAAATCATACTGAAGTAATTATTTACTAAGTTGATGAACCCTTGTTGCCAAACAAGAAATTAAAAAGCAGAGTTAATAACCTTTTCACATTTTATTTACAGTACATGCAGCATAATCTTGAGGGCTGCTTGTAAAATTGCCCGCACACCAAAGAAAGTGGCTTAGTAATTAGGATGCAAACAAATGACTGTGTGATTGGATTATAATGAGGACAAGGGTCAAAACCAGGAGATGTTCTTCTCTGCTTCCTTCTTGTTCCGTTCTCTCAACCTATCCAAGTCAGTTTTTGGAAGCCATTACTAAACTGCGTGTGCAACAACGTTCGTCGCCCTTAATGAATGGCCCAATTAGGTAAACTCATTAGTGATGAACTGTAAATCTCCTATTTCATCTACTCATTAGCTGACAATATCCATAATTAGTGGCATTAGGACTATTATGGCATAGCAGGTTGGGCAGCATAAGGTCTCATTCCCTGCTGTTGGCGTCCCGCTGTGCAGGCAGGGAGGTTTCTTTCTGACTTTGAACTGAAGCATTTTAAAAGTGGGAAGTTGTGCACTATTTAAAAATATAGATGCAGTTTCCGTTAGTTAGTTATCACAAAAAAAGACAAAAAGTAACAAATTGAGGAAGGTTCAGCTCTTTTGAGCTGGGTGTTTTGGTCGTTGACCGTTTTTTTTTTCCGTTTTTGTTTGGTGTGCAAAATTGGAAATGGGATATTGGTTTGGTTCATCATCCAAATTTTCATTTTGGCTCAGTAAATGAATGAATGACACCACCTGGACAGCATTAAATGTTCGAGGGAACTAAAGTTTCATTCGAGAAAAAAAAACCTGTGACACTGCTCAGTTTTGTTTCTCCAAAAAGCTTTTCTTTCATGTTTAGATTTATTGTCAAAATGGCTTTCAGTTTTAAACCGTTTTCCATTTAGCTCATTAGCTCATGTGTAGCGAACATTTTACAGGAATGACTGTGAAAGGAAAAGCAGCATTAGAACAATTAGTACACATTTATTTATTCAAACCACCATTAATCACAAAGAGCTAAATAATAATACTACGTGGTTATTCATCTCAAAAAGGCTCTCCTAAATGCGTGCATTGTGCTCAGTGTTATTTTAGTAATTGCAATTAGGCTCAAATGTGTGTACCCAAGAGGAATGGCGTGTTTGAAAGCGTGCTAATTACCATGCCTGACCTGCCTGACAGCTGCGAGCCACACGTTTTGACTTATGAGAGCACTGAAAGACACCGAAACGGGTTTTCCTTCTGTTTTCCATCATCATGAAAGGACTGAGAGGTCAGCGTGGTTCATTACTTTGAGTCATTTCTCATGCACTGGTTGCATGCAGGAATATGTGAAATTTGTAAATGAAAAATAAAAACTAAAAGATGTTTTTTTTTTCTTTTTTTAAGATAAGTGATGAATTGTTTGAGGTGATGGTGAAGGTTAGCTTATCAAGGACTTGTTTGATAATTATCGCGTCTGATCTGTTCGAGTAGTTATTCCCTCAGTGCACCCTGAATGCGCTTTCAGGTTTTTACTTGTTCCTCGTTGGATCCTTCAGTTTTTACGCCCTTGTCAGGTTTGAGCGAGGTTTGTCCTGTTTCCCCTTTTTAAAAATGTACAGTAGCTTTCACTTTCAGAGTAAAGTCTGTACTTTTCTTTATTCCTAACCCTAACAGTCTGAAACAAACTGGAACAAAAGAGCTTGGTTTGTTTCAACCGAAACAACCTGCTTATACATTTATTCATGATTACATGATCTGGAGCAGATATTAAATAATTTGGTTGACAAAGTTATCAGTGTTGCAACTTTTTACAAGTTTGTCCTGGCACAAGTTCTCAAAGAAACAAGAGGTAGAAAAACCAGTCTAACAACAACAAATGTAAGATTTATAACATTCCTTGAAGGAATGCAGTTTTAGGTTTGAGAAATAAGTTGTAGCTGTTTAAGGTCAAACTTTAAAAATAATATTAAGCACAATTCCATGTAACATCCAAGTATATGTTGTGAATGACTCTCAGCTACTACCATACCAATTTTTAGATCCACATCTGTCCAATTGACACAATTAGAGCCATTTATGTTTTTTTGAAGGTCAGTTGACTGWAGCRGCCATCTTAGGCAGAGTTTGGTTTAGAAAGTAATCAGTTGCTTGGGTACACCCATAGATCATTTCCTGAAAGTTTTATTAAAATRCATSTTGTGGTTCRTGAAATATTTTGCTAACAGACAGACAGAGTTGACTCCAAATAGATGATGATAAAATGTCAAAGATCTTGCTGTTTTTTTAAGTGCTTAGAATATGTTTTGGGCTTCATTTTGAGATACTGGCCAAACAAATTTAACTTCAATATATGCAAAGTTGACTAAATTATGGGACTTCCCTGATGGGTTTTTGAAAGTAAGTTGGCTGTAGCAGCCATTTTGGATAGGGTTTAGTTCAAAAGGTAATCACTTGTAGAGATGCACCCAATAATCATTTTTTGAAYGTTTCATTAAAGTGGTTTGTGGGATTTTTTGCTAACAGATAAAAAAAAGTTGACTCCAATGACAAAATGTCAGATTTTGCTCTTTGTTTAGTGCTCACAATATGTTTTGGGCTTTGTTCTTATATACTGGCAAAACAAATTTACCTTGAATATAGGCAAAACTGACTAATGGGTGATTTTTTTTTCTTTTCATTATAGTTTTTGATCTTCAGAATGGTATTTAAAACACAGATTTTCGTTTTTATTCAGAATTACCAAGGAAAAACTATAAGGGCTAAAATATTTTTCTGCTGACCTTCTACCTATTTCTGTCTTTCTTCATTCACACCTTGCATAGTTTTTCCCCGTTTTTATCCTTTTCCTAAAAGACCTTCAACATTCCATCCTTGCAATCTGGGAGACGATGTCAGAAAAGTAAGAAGTGAGCAGAAGGTGACCGGCAGCCGAAATCTGAACCAAGTTCAACTCAGAAATTGTCTCCACGCAAAAGTGTTTCCAGCAGGTGTCGACTATAGCAACAAAAAAAGTTTCTTGCATGTAAAAACACAGCAAAAAAAATCACCTCTTTGTGTTCTAGACCTATTTCAGAAGGTCCCAGCTGCTTCAAAAGACCCCTTAATAAAAATGTAGACTCAACCAGTTTAAAACTGTCTTCTGTTATTTCTCTCTTCACTGGCTCTCTGCAGCTTTTGTTGCCAGAAGTGCTTCTGTTCTGAATGTAGAAATTCATAAAATCAGGACCTCTTCTGTTATTTGCAAAGAATAAATTCAGGACTGGTCGTTAATCCGGCCCCAGACCAAGATTAACTCAGCGGCTGCATCTTACCCTCGCTTTTGTTTGTTTGTCTATTTCACACATGCCCCTTTTGCTTATCGGCTGGAATGGTAAATGCCATTTGTTTTGTTCAAAGCATTTCAGCGTATACTGGGAGTGTGATTGTGGTGCAGAAAAGGGCTGCCAAGGGATAGATAAGGATGTCACTAGTACATCCTCTCAGCTAGGACCATTATGTGAATAAGGGTGTCACATAAATGCATCAGCCACAGAACAAAACTGGAGGTTATGATTGGGTGTTTGGATATTGGACTTCTGTGTCCTTCTCGCAAGGGTGTCTTTGTGCCACATAAAAAAAGCTGGAGAAGAATACACTTTTGTTCTACTTTATATTTATTTCAAAATACAGTTGGACTCTTATTTTGGAAAGTTTTGTTCAAGAAAATACACAGCTCGGCCAAATGAAAAAGAAAGCCTCATGCTTTTATTTTGTTGAGCCGCTTGGTTATTAACGCACCCTTTAATTGCCATGACATATTATAATAAACTTATAATTCATTCAAACAAACAAACCCACAGAAGAACGAAAACAATCCCATTGTAAGAGTGTTTGACCAGCMTATTAATGTGTCCTAATTACTTAAAAAAATAGTTATATTGTGCCAAATAAGGCAATAAAAGCCCATGTCTGTCTGGTTGTTTGTTTGTAGCTTTAGCAAAATGTCTATCAACCAGTTAACAGATTTTAACTTAAGTTTTGTTATCAGATCTGCAGAACTATTGAACTTCTGAAATCAACTAGGTTCAAGATGGCTGCCACAGCTAAGTGTCATAATCCTGAGTTTTTGCAGTTAATTTGCACCTCTGGYATTTATTTCATTTATAACACTGCTCCTTGGGTTTTGGCTATTTATTTTCCTTTATGCCCTCAGCCTCTGTTATTTCAGTTACTCCAACTACACCCTGGTTTTGCTGCTTCCACCACAGTTTTTTGTTTTTGTAACATGTTCAGGGTTTCCCCAGTGTATTATTGGTCTTGTAGGCCTTACTTGCCTCCCAACATCACAACATCACAACTAACAAAAGGAAAAAAAAAAATGTATAGGTCCTCTGGACGGGTTCTTCTCTAATAAAACGTTTCGTCTCTCCTCCAAGAGACTTCTTCAGTCTGAGAGTTTCAGGCAAAATTCAGGCTTTTAAGTCCTGCCTCCAGGTGACTGATACTCACATCACATGGCTATGGTTCACAGGTGACTCATACTCACATCACATGGCCATTAAAGAAGAACCCGTCCAGAGGACCTATACAATTTTTTTCCTTTTGATTTTTTACCTGGATTACTGAGATGCATCAGGACATCACAACTAACAGACCCAAATTGACCAAGTGACGGTCATTGAGCTAAAATATGGCGTTTTCATTAGCAACATTTATTTATTTAGATGCAGTGTTGGCAGAGGTTTTGACAACAGGATAAGTAGCTAGGACTTAGCCTTAGCTACGTAGTGCTCTGCTACCGCGGCATTAGAAACTATACTGCTTGGCTAACACCACAAAAGAACGTGTGCCAGCATTGGCTAGTGTTCTGGGGAATGTTTATGTCTGACTTCTACAAATTGTGAAAACTCAAAAGTGGCTAGAACTTGGCTATTTTATTAGCCTAGTTTAAACCAGACCCTGTCCTTCACTTTGCTTCGTACAAGGGTCTGGACTTGCTGAATAAAGAAGCGTTTCTTGCAAGAGGCGTGGCCTCTGATGAAGTTTAAAATGATTGGATCAGTTGGCTGCGACGTATGTCGCTGTGACGGAGGCTAAGCTAAGAAGCTAACCGGAAATCAYGTGTGTTGTAAACAACCCTACTGAGAGGATAAATACAYCGAGCCGAACGAGACGGTTGTAAATGAGAGCTGCTGCTTTGTCAGACAAATTTAATTTAATTTGGAAGCCTTATCAACACAGACTGGCTTCATTCACTTCCTCCACTGCCGAATGCTAAAATAACTAGCAGACACTGCGCAGAATATCGACGTCATTCAAAACTCCGCCTTCTGTTTGCTGATTGGCCCAGGTAAAATAAACTACAAGCAGACACTGCGCAGAAAATTGACGTTCTGTTCTCTGATTGGCCCGGCTAAAAATCTGCCAGTGAAATCCATTTCATTGGGAGAAGTCCCAGACGGAGCAGTGAAGCGAACTAGAATTGAGCAGAGCTGCGTAGGAGGGCAAGGGCCAGGCTACTAATTTATAAGAATTGGGCTCAAACTTAGTGGCAGCAACTTAGTTATTCCTAACTTTCTGTTTTTAATTGTTGCCGTTAGCTATTGATGTCAAACTGTCTGTTAGCGAAATATCTTGTGAACTTCTAAATGTGTATTAATGTAACTTTCGGTAGTCAGAGGTTGAGCATCTCGTTCCAATTCAACATCACAACTAACCGRCCCAAATTGACCAAGTGACGGTCATTGAGCTAAAATATGGCATGTTCCTTTAGGGTCGCACAATGCACAGGATTGTTTCTGAAAATGTAAACATTCCCTGTTGGCATCAACCTTTTTTGTCTGGTCGCAGAATACCTCATSAACCAYTTGATAAGTTTTAATAAAACTTTAAAGTAATTGTTGGATGTTTGTAACAGATTAAGTTTTGGAGCCAATCCAATTTAAGATGAACACCACAGCTAATCAATTAACCAGCACAAAAAAAAAGATTCTAAATTTCTCAGTTTTACAGATATTGCAATACAGTTTGGTGTAGTTGTAGCTGGGAGTCATTCCCAACAAATCCTCCTAGCAATACAAACCTTGCCATTAAACGGTTTGACTTAAATGGCCGTAACGTCTTCATTTCTCAACATACAATCAGGGGTGGATGATTTGCAATGTCTTTACTTAATTGAATACCTTTGGTTCTCTTTCTGTATGAATGCACATGCCGGTAGCTCAGATGTGTGTATTTGGTAATAAGCCTGTGTTTCCTTGCAAACACAGAGCATGTGGTGACGGTGAGCCCACATCAGCCACCAATCACTCTACACGTCCCGACTCCGAACACAGGTTCGCCATCATTCAGATGAAAAATGGCCTCATCTGCGCGAAGCCTTATCTTCTCCACTTGTGACCTGCACTCGCTCCCCAAACTCATTTACAGAAAGATCCCATCATCTTCCCTCCACGGCAGCACGACCGAGGGAGACAGATACTTGTTCTAAAAAGGCACAGTTGTACTTCAMTGGATGTTTATTGACTCACTGAAGGTTTGCAATTCTTTTTTAGCCAAGAGGGAACGGTCTGAGTAATTAAATGCAATACCAGTCTATCTCTTTTATTTTTTAAAGAACCCAGTGGGTTGAAGTTGCATTACCATTAAATAATCTCAGTTTTGTTCATATTCCATGGAGTAAAAGAGGCTCTTCTTGTTTGTGTACCAGTTCAGATCAATGAAAAAACTGATAAGTGTGTAAAGGTTTGCAAGTGTCTCAGAGGACACCCAACTTTGATCAATTCAGTCGATCAATAAAACTTGTAGTTAAGGCTTTCTTTCTGTCATTCGGTGTTAACTTTACACACGGGCTTAAAAAGTCCTAAAATGCTGAAAGGTTTGCTAGGTTCATAATTCCATTTGTTTCTGTCTTTGTATTGGGTTGTTGGTATTTTTTGGATGTTCAATTTGCAAATTTTAAGAGGGAGATACAAAATAAATGTTCTCAAGACTAAAATAATAAGTTAAAGTACCTTTTTAAATATTTTTTTTTACTTCTGGACTTTTATGTTATCTGTTTTGTCCTTTTAGAAGCCAACAAGTTTCGTGTATTCCAAATGCCATGTTGCTACAATACTATCAAACTATTTCCAATTACCATATTCCTGAGTCTAACTGAAAATTATGCAGCTGCTTAGACAAACTAGATTTAAAATGATTTTATAAGTGGAGCTGAGAATGTAAATGTGATGCATATTTTTGTTCAGCACAGGGAGGTTATTAAAACAGTTCTTGGAATTGCCCTGAGGTGTCTTTTAATATGAAGATAAATATTCCAAATATTGCGCTGAAATTACTCTGAGCAAATCAAAGCTTTCTGCTCTTTGTACAAACAAACAAATCCGTTTTACATTTCATTTACATTAAACTGTGTAATGCCTCCGAATACCTTTGGAAAGGAACATTCATTTTATGTTTTAGTGACAAAAGGAGTGATAGTAAAGTTAACTTTCTGGGACTTGCTTGACACTACAGCTGAAAAAATTTAAAAAAGTGGGATGGCATGACGGATAAAAGACATTTTTAAGTTGACTGGTCAAAGTCTCCGCATTTTTCAGGGTAGCCCATGACAGCACATGCAGGTAGAGGCAGCTGTGTTCTGTGTAATGAGATGTGCAGGGTGATGTCAGATGGAAGACAACAGCTGGGCAAAGGACATAAAGAGGACGTGCCATTGTCTCTCATTGCATATTTTCATAGTCTTAGGCTGCAAGGGGTTGTGTTGACTTTCGGAGCTGTTGGTGTAACAATCCAGAAAAAAACTCCCCTTTTTTTCTTGCAGCTGCAACTTCATTTACTTTCTTTTCAGGAATTTCAACAATCAAAATACTACCCATAATATCAAAGGCAATGAGCCCCATTTGATTCGAAATTATCATCTTAAATGCACTTCGGTGATGCAACATGTTGTTGGAAATTAACCTTTAAAGGCACAGTGTGTAGGATTTTGTCAATTCTTTTAGCCAAAATTGAGATAATCGCTAATGACAATAATAAAAAACATGTCTAATCATTGCAGACAAAGACCTTATTTTATTATTTTTACCTTATAAAAAATCTGTTTATATCTCCATGGTCGCGAGTCGCCACTACAGGCAGCCGCCATCTTGTCT
>NW_013952664.1:305921-307062 GCF_001266775.1 Austrofundulus limnaeus
GGTGGGGGGAGGACCAGGGAGGATGATTCAACCACTCAACTACTAGATGTCGTTGAAAACAAATCCTACACATTGTGCCTTAAAGTGCATCCTGGTATGATTATTCCTGATTTATTGTCATGCCAATTGCAAAAATGTTCAGTGGTGAGGTACAACTAACCAAAAGGTTAGGTAACTAACCACTAATCCACTAAACAAGATTCTTAGTTCCGCTAACGCTAATCTGTTAAATCCGGTAAATAACMTTTGAACTTCGTCAAACATTAGAGCAAATACTTTCTCTACCRTATTTTATATGTAGCCATTTTTTATTTATTAATAAGTTGGTAAATGTCATTTTATTTCTTTTTGACTCTGTTTCAAGTTTATCTGCTAACGATGCCACATGCTACACATTGTACCTTGCATTCAGCCCTGCTTGTGAAGCTAGATTTATACTTGATGCGTCACGCAGGGCACGAGGGTGCGCTCGACAAAAGTGATGCAATAGCGCCATCCCCGCCCCGGCGCATTGGGCCCGTGCTTCTTTTTGGCGCGTGTCGTGCACCTCCGATTTTTTTGAAACTCCGCAAAGCCTTGTGCGTGCGCCGTTGACGACGGGCTACTCTTTCTGAACGTATTTCAGCATTTATATGATCCCTCTATGAGAGATCAAGATGTTCAAATGGACAGAATGTTTGGAAGGAGATCGCTGAAGCGATGCAGAAAGATGAATCTGTGTGTAGAAAGACTTGGCTTGCGCACCACCGCGCGTCAGCGGCGAAACTGTAAACGCAGGAAGCCGCACGGCTCAGTGCGCGCGCACTTAGCAAGCTCGAGCGCGCAGACCAAAGTGCGACTATAACTCAGCCTTGAGAGGGGATAGTTTTCATTTAACATGAGATAAATAGCATACAGTAGAAGTAGAAGTTTTGCACTTGTAAATTTTTTAGTAGACTTAAAATTAGCAAATTCCAGCAGAAGCTAATCAGACCACTATCTGTTTCCAAAGTTAGAAGAAAATAAAATGGCAAATCCACTAACTCAGAAGCTAGTTCTGCTATTAGCGCGTTAGCCGATGCAGCCTTGTCGAGGTTTTAGGTTGGGGCAGAAGTTTAATTGCTCCATAGAACAACATGCACCAACAGTACATCTGAGGGTG
>NW_013952664.1:309009-310593 GCF_001266775.1 Austrofundulus limnaeus
ACCCTCCCCCTCCTCCTCCCCACCCTCCGTCATATTTAAGGAACAGCGTGCGTTCAACAGGATTCGAGTTCCTGCTCATTACAGAGGCATTGATCATAACTCAGCGATGGGTCTCTGCGACACGCTGAGAGAGCGGCACTTGCGAAAATAAAAAATAAATAAAAAGAAGATATGCTGATCCAATGAAGACTGGGCTGCCTCGAAGAGATGAATTAAAAATGGGGCTTTAACTGAAATGTTTTCCGCTAAGGGGAGAGAGAGAAAGAGAGAATCATTCTGTGGCAGCAAGTCAGGCCTGAAATGTTCTTTTAGCCAATTAAAAGAAGGAGCCATTATAGCTGGCTCAGTTCCCAGAGTATTATACAACAGGAGACCCTGTTTTCTGATGTATTCCGTTCATATTGATTAAGGCATAAGTTAAGCATTTGATAATCAAAGGTCTCTCAGTTGGCCTTCTGTGCATTGAACCTATGAGCATGACTAAGATGTGACTATTAGTCTTACTATTGATATTTATATATGATATGTTGTGAGGTGCTTCAACATAAAAGCATGCAACTGAATATTACAAGCTGTGGTGGATTGTTGGCTCTGAGTGATAAATTTATTAGCGGGTGTAGTTCCTGTAGTCTTTCTATCAGAGGTGATTGCTCTGAGACTGCAAGGGAAGCTCAGCTTCCCCTAAAATTTAAAAAAAGATCAAATTTTGTGTGTTCATGTTATTGACTAAATATGCGCTACAACGCGCTCAACTTTTGTTCAGAATTAGCTTCTTATCACTGGTAACGACGCAGCTTTCCTCACTTCCTCATTTTACTCATTCCCGCAGTTTCACAGAGCTTTAAACAGTCTACAGAGCGTCTACAGAGCTCATTAACGATGCAAAGACTGCAGTGAAATGAGACGAGTCATTGGATAAATGTTGGCTTTGTCCCGCCCATCGGACACTGAGCGTCTCTGGGGGTCTATGGGGCAGGGGGCTGGGTCGGACGCTCATTGTCTGCATGATGATTGGATGATCTGTCGGAGGCTGAATCCCTTTTTGATTGACGGCGAAATGAGCGAATCAGCGATCTCTTTGGTGTAAACATGCATGGGAGCAGTTTTTAGTTTCGTATCTGTTAGGAGTTGAATTGGAGACTTTGTTAATCCTTTTAGCAACATTTTATTTGTTAAAATCGACTAGCAACAAATCGAGTTTTTATTTCTGGTGGGTTTTATTGTATCTGCTTGCGTTTTGAGACAGACTTCTATCACAGTTTCTGTCCAGCGGGTGCTGCAGAGCCCCGTCATAAAGCACTCACAGGTGTCGACACACTTCTAGCCTCTCACCAGTAACAAACTGCACATGGCAGACAATTTGAATGTTGTGGACTGGATTTTGGAGAAGCCATTTGATACAGTCTTGTTTACAAAGAAAAACTTAGAGTTAAACAGCAGGGCTGATCAACTCCTCAGATTAATTTGGTGCAAAAGGTGGGAAAAGTAAGATATACATTTTTATTGACCCCACAGTGGGGAAATAACAGGTCTTTTCAGCTGTCCTGGTATAACAGAGTTGGCTGCTGTAAAACACTATAGAAT
>NW_013952664.1:311414-313973 GCF_001266775.1 Austrofundulus limnaeus
TCAGCTTTTGACCCACAAAATAACAGTAGCAGAGACCTGTGCCCACAATTATTTTTAGATGATAAACATTTATATCAGGTCAACTAAACATGGGCATAGTAACAATATTTTTATATACTACATTTATCCATTTTAAATATATTAACCTCACTCCTTTGTAACAACTAAGGCAAAAATGTAATTAATTCAGAAAATTTTTTCAGGAACCACCTTGATGTTTCGGGACCCCACTTTGGGTCCCGACCCCAACTTTGGGAAACACTGAACTATATCATTGGATCCCAACCTAGAAGTTGAAGCAGAAACAGGACCAGCTTCCCCATCAGCTAATGTTACCATTGCACTTGGTAAAATTCTTAAAAAATATGCCTTGTAATCTTTTAATTAATTGCTCTAATGTCTTGTTCTAAATAGTGCATTTATGCTTGAAAGAAAGGTCACGAAAAACCATAATTGTGTAGGCAGGTGCGCATATGCTGGTTCCAAAAATAAAACACAATACAGTAGCCATAAAGTGGGCCCAACTGGTTTCAATTCCCAACAAAACGAAAAGATGAGGACACTAATATAATGTATGCAGTCTGCACTCCAGCTTCATTTAAACATGCATATAAAATAGATTTTTAAACTGTGCACAAAGAATTTTAATTAATTGCATGAGAATGTACATTGAAACAGGTTTTTCAACAGAAAATGCCATCATAGTCCAATAATGTCTACAAAACTTTTTAATATGAGGACTTAATTACATTACTGTAGCATAGTTTTAAGCTCTGAAAAAAGGTGATTTGTTGCATCTCCTGAAGGCACTTTCAGCACATCGTACAGTTTGTCACATGAGAATCTGCACCACTGTTTATAAATCTGTTCTCTACAGTTATAATTTCTTAAAACAAGTGGCACTTTCACAGAAAGGAGTTTAAACCTAACAAACCCAAAACTACAGTGGTTGCAGCAGTTATTGTTAAAAAATGGTGTGTTTCTTCTTCCTGATGCCAACCTAGGAAGAAAGCTGAGTTTCTCTCTCGGGAGAGACTTAGCTGGCTTTTAGGTCTTAGCCCGTGAGCTAWCTAGGGAAGACCTAACCGCCGGGACAGCGGCACGCCAGCCKGCTGTCCCACCCCGAGGCTTCAAGCCTCCCAAGTGTGTTTTTAACTCCCGAGGGGAGATTTTATTTTGAAAGAAGGAACCGGATACAGCTTGAATCTTTCTGGCTTGGACTGAAACAGACGAAAAGTTATCTGGAAACACCTTTTCGCCAAGGAACAGTAAGCGAGCCGACAACATTCCCTGACTGATCGGAGGTGAGACAGTTCCTACCCCGGGGGTGATTTAAGAAGTCATCACCAGGTAAAGCTGAGCGTGTTCAGGCTGACGTGTCATGTGGAAATCTAAGTGACCAGAAGGGACGTGCTGATCCGGTTGACCACACTTGTTAAAGTAAAACCGGTAGAAATACTAACCTTACKTTCATCCTTTACTTTGTTCTTTATTTGCCAAAACTTAAGCTAAAAGTGCCAGAAAAATTGTTGGTTGTAGCATCAGAGCTGATCGTTTTACTGTTGTATATAAGTAATCTGAGTTGATGTGAATTGAAATTCGGACGCGGATTCTCATCTCATTTAACTTTGACACCTTTTATAGGAATACCCACAATTAAGTGTACTTATGATTTGTTCAATTTGTGTAAATAAATGATTGCATAGTCTTTTATGAATCAACTTGAACTCGTCTGARYGTCYASTTATTGTGTCACTTTTCACTTCGCACAGTCAAGATACTGTATTAAAAGTAATGAGAAAATACCTTGGTAAAACTTTCCTCATAACCTTGTGTATGAGAGATGTGGGRGAAGCTTAATTCACCTTAAGCTCCCTTCCTACATATTGGTAGGCTAGACTGCAGAAACTTTTGACATTTTTTAATTAGTGGGTGTTTTTTTATTATTATTCATTATGCTGAAGAAAGAGGCAATTTGGTGGTGCTGCTAATTAATTAAGGCAAAACCGTGGATGAAAAAGTTGAAACAGCACTGATTCGTGTATTTAACACATTCTGTTAGATTCATTGGAACAGTTRACTGTATTGACCGCAGAGGGCCACTTAACACTGCACATTTACCCAAACATAATAAAACTGCCCTTTTCAAAATGTTTGTGTACACATCTATACGGTGTGAGATGAAATAACCATGTCTTCTGGTTCAAGTGGAACTGCTGTTGCTCAATGAAGAGAGAACTCTGAAACAGGCTGGTTGAACAGCAAAAATCTTTATGTTGCAGTCCAGGAGATTACAGCCAAAAACCAAATTATGGCCTTCAATGCCAAATGATTCACCAAGTAAGAAAGATGGAGAACGAAGGCTAAGGTTGGGGGGCGTACAAGGCTCTTTATAGGCTTCACAGATGTACCATAAATTTTGCTTTAACTTAACATATTTCATGCCCAAATGCATGTATAACAGTTCTATTCTTGTTTAATAAATATGAAAACAAAAAAATTGAAGCAAACAAAAAATAAACAATTATTTTAACAAGCTGAAGTGCAACGGCCTAAAAC
>NW_013952664.1:314232-316572 GCF_001266775.1 Austrofundulus limnaeus
GCTTTGTGCAATGTGTTGTGGTGGCGACTTTTTCTAAAATCCTGTCGGGCAGACAGCGTTTCTAAATAGACTGAACACACGTTTGCCTTGAAATTCTGTGAAGAGATAGTCTACTACCCCAACCCCAACAAAAAATAAAAATAAAATAATAATAATGTTTTTTTTTAATATTTATTTAGTTATACTTTTGAAAAGGAATGTTGATGGGCTGAACAGATGTCACCCGCTGGCCAGATATGGCCCGCGTGCCACCAGTTTTTCATCTCTGGGCTACAAGGACCAACAATCAGAAAAATGCACAAGTCTTAAAAAAAGATCTAAGTTAGCAAAAGTTATTTTTTTGAAAATACAAATGTTAAAGTATTGCACCCACAATTATATTATTAGCTTAAGAAAAGCAGGTAAWTGGCTTGTTAAGGGTAATACATGTTAAAAAGGGGCAACATATTTGTTTAATATTTCTTGTTTTCTCTGTTGAGCACTATGATTATTGTACTTTCCTACCTTTTATGACTGCTATTGTCAGACCAAACTATAATATTGGAGTATTTTGTATTTTTTTTCCAAAGTTCCTAACTCCTGCAGGTTTCTATGGACTCTTCCTTGCACAATGACCACACTGAGAGGACCTCTGCTCTGCAGCGGCTTCAGATAAGCTGCATGCCAAGCCGAAGCCGACACTCAGCGAGGCTCAGTGGTAATGTGTTGACATCTGTCATATGTGTTTGTTTATGAGGAACAAGGCAGCTCAGCAAGAGAGAGACCAATCCTCTCAAGTGTCTGAGCTGAAAGCCCACTCTTTATCTCGAGGGTGGGTGCATACCGGGCTGCTTTGCAGACCTTATATTTCCACACAGAGGGACTGTCACACGAATGCACACATGCTTTTAAAATCCAGAAAGGTGAGGCAAACTTTACGATGGTCTGTTTATTTCTTATTGTCAAAAGTTGCAGCGGTTTATCTCTAAAACGCACCATGATAAATGATCCTCTATTGTGAAAACATTATTTGTGTAATTGGATCATTCTTTGGGTTACATTCCATAACTCCTCCGCCTGCTGCTGGTAGAGTTATGTACTCTAGTGGCAGGTAATGTTTTTCATTATATGCCAGGCTAGTTTTATATATAGAAAAAAGTAGGAAGGGACTGGGTCTTGCCTCGAGCCATTTGCTTGGTTAGTCTCAGTAGGTGGATCCAGTATTGATTGCTTGCGAGTGGAGCGCTCCATCCCCACAGCGGAGCAGCATATGTGCTGAATGTGAGGACTGGACGCTCTGTGTGCTTCTGTTTATGTCTGGCTGGAATTAACAAGCGATACAACACCGGCGATGACGCCCTCCAGCATCAATATCACAGGCTGTCCTAGAGACACGCACAACTTCAGCAATCTGTGCATAATGTAAAAAAAAATCTAAATAAAAACTCAAGCCTCGCTCTTATTCGGCTGCTTTTTTTTTAAAGTCAGTCCCCCATTCTAGTGTTGAGTGTCAGTAAGGTGAATAAATTCCATCACGAAGCTGCGTCTCTGAAGACAACAGAAGCTGCCGTGTGAATCTTATTTTTATTTTTTTTCTTCTTGCTGTTTGCTTAGTTCAGGCTTTTTATAGCAGCAAGTTTCCCTGATGCCATCTCTCCCGAGCCTGAAGAGAAAGCATGTGTGCCTGCATATTTATCTGCCCATTTGTCTCCGGCTCACATCTCGCCCTCTCTGCCATCTCCAGGTATCAGTTACACCAGCGAGCATGGTAAATGTCGGAGATTTCCTCATTTCGGTGAATCTGGGTCTCATTTTCAGAGCTGGTCGGTGTATACTGGGGCGGGAGGAACTGACTATTTATCTCCATTTTCAGGGCTCTGCTGCATGATGGGAACACTTAGGCTATGGTGGCACTGTTTGGGTTCTTTCATGTGCGTTGAGGTATTCTAAAATTATTTTTATGTGGATCAAAACAGTTAAGTTGTGTGAGGCATTTGTTGAATGTGTAACAGTCATGTTGTATTCATTGAATGTTTTGGGTTAAAGGGTGGGTTAGGGTGCTGTGTTGACATGTTATACTAATAGTATTGCCATGGCCTTTGATGCTTTTATGGACTGTTGCTGCGGTGTATCGATGAGCCTGTGGTACCGGTCGAATTTCAGTCCATCAGCAATCATCTAGCCATAGCCGAAGCCCCGCCCACTATCTTCTGCGCTTTCTTCCAGTTTAGGGCTCACTGTAAATAAATAAACAAAACAGTGGCTTAAACTAAGTATTTTGCATTTCCCAGGTGTTTTTTTCATAAAAATGAATGAGTTCTGACCAACTGGATATTCATTCATATACAGTATTTATTTATC
>NW_013952664.1:317460-318977 GCF_001266775.1 Austrofundulus limnaeus
CACGAGCAGCTGGATAGAACAGGTGGAATTTACGGAGCTCATTTACACACTTTTCCTGAAGATAGAAGAGTTTGTTGAATCTGACGTGRCATGTTCGTACGAACCCTTTGTACGAACAAAAGTAAGAGAAATTTGGGATAAGAATACGAACATGTTCTTGCATGAGGCCCAATGTCTTTTGAAACGTAGAGTGACTGCTGAAATGTGCTAAAGGAGCTAAAACTGCTTGAACAAGCTAAAAAAAGCCTCACACTAGCTAAAAGCTAAAATAATCTAAACATGAGCTTCAAGAATAGAACAGTGGTGGAAAGCCAAACATACTAGCTAAAAGTATCAATAACCTAGTGAAAGGCTATCAAAAGTCTTGCAAAAGGCTAGACTCAACCGAATGCTACAAGCCAAAAATAGTAAAACGGTAGGGGAAAAGTAGCTAAATATTATCATCAAAAATTAGTTAAAATTTGAAAACAGCAAAAGACTAGCCAAAGAAGCAAAAATAAATCTAAAAGTCGGTAAATGCTAAGCATAACAGAAGTGTAGAGCTAAAGGTATGAAAATGCTAGCTAAGACTGAAAAGTAGCCAAATGGTAGCTTGAAAACTAAAAATATGAAGACAAAAACAGAGCAAGTATGCATAGGTTTAAAAGGTCCTAAATACGTTAAACAATTAAAGACAATACAATGCATTTCACAATTTTTAAAAATTTTATAAGTGGCTAAATAGTATCAAACACACGTGTAGTGAGATTGCAATTAAAAAATACAAAGAAAAGCAGTAAAGCAGTCAGATTAATGCTACACCAAACCAAACTAACCAACTTGCACATCATTTGTATTCAGGTTCCAGGGCTGGACTGGCCATCTGGAGTACTGGGCAATGCCCGGTGGGCCAACGGTCATTTATGGGCCGGCCCGGCCGGGTCTGTCATGAACAAAAAAAATTATAAACAATTTTTGTCGATCGCGATGGCCTATTGGTTGATTTTCGTGATCAACATTGAGCTAAGCCAATTAAATCTCCCAGCCCTCCTCGGCTGGCCTGGCAAGACCCTCCCCTTTTCAACCAAAGTTATAAATCCTTCCAGAAGCTGCCGGTCCGGAGTTGGAAAGAAGGAAGCACTGGACAAAGCTCTTTGAGAAACTTGAGGAAAAAACATTGATATATATTACTGGATTAGGTGTGGCTAGTGCGTTGCTAGCTACATTGATGTGTGTGCACTGGATCTCTGTCATGCACTGAGGAGCCTCAACAAAATGAATGGAGGTCAATGGACTGTGAGGTGTCTCCCTGATGAAAAACTCTTACAACTTCCTTATTTCTTGCTCGATTTTTACAAACAATGGTTCAAAATAAAGCTGAAGAAATTGTGAATTTTATAGTTATGGAAATTTAAAATAGTTAACTAATTTAAATGAACAAAACAGTGGCTTAAACTAAGTATTTTGCATTTCACAGGTGTTTTTTTCATACAAATGAATGAGTTCTGACCAACTGGATATTCATACATACAGTATAT
>NW_013952664.1:320707-322535 GCF_001266775.1 Austrofundulus limnaeus
TTTTTTTGACAGGCACTGTGCTGCTTATTATTGCCACTCATGTCCTTTTTTATTTACAATTCTCACAAATAAACATGTAAATCAATCATTTAATTAACAAGGAGAAAATGAATGTATTTAATAGGCTCATTAAGCCTGTTTGTCTCATTCATGCCTGCGAGCGTTATTAAAGGGCGTGAAATAGCTGATAACTGCCAGGATTTTACTGTGTTTTGTCTCATGATGATACAATATTGACACATAATGTGTGACTTATCTAAAATCTAGTTCATGTTTTTCTTTAAYTGCAAAACAGTCAAGACATTTTAGACTTTCTTGGGTGAACTGTTCAAATGTAAAGTGATGTATTAAGTCAGTGAAAAACTGTCTGGTCAGTAAAGTATCTCTGATTCCCCACTCTGTGATTTCTCCTCCTCCTCCTCCTATACAAAAAAAAAAAAACCAGTCCATTCAGCCTTCAGCATAATGTGTCATTAAGGAAAAAGCAGGGACTCCAAAGCTGTAACTCGCTCACATTCTGCAAGGTGTTGAGACTGGACAATTTAGGTGATTCACAGCGGAACAAGCAAGATGGGAGAAAAACGGGCCTCATCTTATAGCTACCTAGGGCAGCAGCCAGTCTTCTGCCCACACAGGTAATTACAATTATGTAAATGAAGCACATCGTCAGGCCCTTGGAACAAAAGCAAAAGCCATGTACGTACAAAGTGGAAGCATCACGCTGCTTCATCTGTGCATTTAAACGCATGCAGAAGCAGATACTGYACACAACCATTATTATGCTAATGCACTCAGGTTAATCATGATTTCATTGAAATAAACATATGGACAGTCTCAGTCGGACAAAGGGAGGGGTGCTGTCATGGTTGTTTCCAAAGAAATAACTGGGAATGGCGGCAGTCTCAGACACAAGACTGCTTTAGCAACATAATGAACGGCTGGGGTGGAGATTAGGATGGGAAGGGAGTGGAAACAAAAGCCGATTGGACTCCAAAATCCTGTGAGGCTCAGKTGATGAAAGAATGTTGTCGTCTCTATTTCATCAGTGGGCAGTTTGCWGTAAGGTGGGCTGCAAAGAGCACATGGTGTGAACATACCTAACAGTTTACTACAATATTTAGTCAAACTGAATCTAATAAAGGCTACAAAACACATTTTCTCCAACAAACAGATGCAAAGTGCTGCGGCTCTAACTCATTAAGTCATTCCTCTATAGAACATAACCTTTCAGTCACCAGAGGCGCCACAAGTGGGGGTGGCCTGGCTGGACACTAGTGCCCTCCATCGCACCCCTAAAAAATTGGTGTCCCGTCCAGTTTTATAGTTTTATCCACTTGAGTTCCAACCTTTAGCTTTGTGCTCATTGTAGAACCTTATAAATACAAAAAATATATGATCTTTTAGGTCAACAGTACACAGCAAAAATGCCAGTGTTAATTTAACACCCACAAAGTGTCTGTATGTGTCCACACTCGCTGGTGTTAAAATGACATTTGTGAAAGTGTTAAATTTTAACATTTTTTTTTGTTAATTTAACACCAACCAGTGTTTAGCATTCAACAATTCCTGGTGTCACATTCACATAAAAATAGTGTTCGTGTTAAAATATAGTGTTAAAAGTTACACCTACCAGTGTTAAATATTCAACAATACTGGGTGTCATGTTAACATTTTAACAGTGTTAAAATAAAGTGTTAAAAGTAACACCAGTGTATTATTATTTTTTTATTAACAAAGGAAATCGTGGTGTTTTGTAACAGTCAGTATGTTTATCACTGTTGTAGTACCTTTTAAGTGCCACACGATGGCGGCTCTTCTGTTATAACAG
>NW_013952664.1:323694-326226 GCF_001266775.1 Austrofundulus limnaeus
GTGGGGGGATGCTAACCTTTGAAATCTAAAGGTAAGAATGTTTTTTATAGAAATGATAAGAAGAACCTGTAAAGTATTTATAAAATGTTTTCATATTTATTCTTTTTATCTGTAGGTCTCAGTGGGGGGGGACTTCCCTAAGGTAAGTACCTTTTTTAACAAATGTTGAATAAATTCTACATTTTTACAAATGTTCTGGATAATAATGTTTTTGTTTTGTGTTTGTTTTCAGGGGGGGGGGGACTTCCCTAAGGTAAGTACCTTTTTAAACAAATGTGAATAAATTCTATGTTTTTACAAATGTTCTGGATAATAATGTTTATGTTTTGTGTTTGTTTTCAGGGGGGGGGGGACTTCCCTAAGGTAAGTACCTTTTTAAACAAATGTGAATAAATTCTATGTTTTTACAGATGTTCTGGATAATAATGTTTATGTTTTGTGTTTGTTTTCATGGGGGGGGGGGACTTCCCTAAGGTAAGTACCTTTTTAAACAAATGTTGAATAAATTCTGTGTTTTTACAGATATTCTGGATAATAATGTTTGTTTTGTGTTTATTTTCGGGGGAGGGGGAGGACTTCCATAGGCGTCGCAACAATTGTAAGTGAAGGGGACGTGTCCCCCCCACTTTTCAAAAGTATCAGTTTGAACCCCTCCACATTCGTCTCATCAGTTCACCCAGCACTGTTTTTGTTAGGCGACTTGATGAAAGAATCCATTCGGCTTGATTGACAGGAGGAAACTCATCACACTAAAAGTCCCCTCCTGGTTTTACTGGTTACCTCCAGTCAGCACCGCAGCCTGCAGCAGGTACCAGTGGGAACGAGCAGCCGGAGTCGGAGACGACCGGCGTCAGACTGCCTCCACCGGGTTAGATGGGAGGAAGATGACGGTGAATTCCAGAAGCGCAAATATTCAACCTAAAACTAACTTCTAGCTGCTTCTAGAAGGCAGCGTGTGTGATTGTATCCCTCCACAGACACACAACATTAGGAGATGTTTTACAGAAAAACAGAAAGTAAGTTAAACTCTCCACAGAACAGTATAAAGTTAATGCAGTTAGCTGCTGGCTACAGCTAGCTTACATATCACCACCAGTTAATGTAATTTAAAGCATCTTCTAAAGCAGTGTTTCCCAAAGTTGGGGTCCCGAAACATCAAGGTGGGGTCCTGAAAAGATTTTCTGAATTAATGACATTTTTGCCTTAGTTGTTACAAAGGAGTGAGGTTAGTATATTTAAAATGGATAAATGTAGTATAAAAACATTGTTACTATGCCCATGTTTAGTTGACCTGATACAAATGTTTATCATCCATAAACAGTTGGGGGCACAGGTCTCTGTTATTTTGTGGGTCAAAAGCTGAAAAGTTTGGGAACCAGTGCACTTTGGTTCCCAAAGTTGGGCTTGGGACACAATTATGGGTCATGAAGCACCTTGGATAATCTCCAGAAATCAATTTAAAAGGTAATAACATTATTGCTGATGTAATCCTTTCTCTATAATTATTACAAAAACACAAAATAAGTAAAAATAAGTATTTGTGTTTGTGTACAAGCTGTTTAGATTGTCCAAAATCCTGTGTTTTTAGGGTTTTTTAAGAAGTTTGTGTACTCAGACCAGTAATATTTGGGGTCACAAGTTTTTGCCATGGATATTTTGTGGGTCAGAAGATAAAAAGTTTGGAAACCACTGTTCTAAAGTACAGAGTGATCAGCTGGTGATATTATTATCATCAAGAATAACATGATCACATCAGAAGATTATTGGGTGTCTTTATTAAAGTATAAAACGATTGCATTCTAACATTTTGTGAGAGTAGATTTTTTTTATCAGAATATTTTAAACATAAAACAAAGCTTGGTTCATATCTGACAACTTTAATAATCATATGATGAGGCTGTTGACTCACAATCACTGATGAAACCAGACCAGATAGTCATCTGTTATTTATTGATCACATTTCATGATATTTTCTGACTTTTTAAAGCTGACTGACTTCAGCTGGTAATAAAAACCCTAATGTTTAATCCGTCATCAGGTGATGCAGGAGCTGATGAGTCAGGGTCAGCAGGTAGAAACAGAGCTCTGTGGYTCAGGTGAGTGGTGATGATGATGATGATGAAGGTGCTGCTGGGAAATTATGAATGAAATCTAAAATGTTTACTCAAATCAATATTTATTTTGAGTCCATTCTAAACAGTTGTGTGAAGTTTATGAATTACATTACTGATTTAAAGACATAATCTACAGCTTAATTAAACTGAATTTTATTATATTTTGAATAGTACAAAAATTATGGGCTTCTTAAAATTTTCACTTTAATTAGTAAGTTGGAAGTGGTAGAAAATGAGGTGGTACCAGTGTCGGAAGAAACCTGTAGACCTATTTTTGCTTTAATAATTACATGCAGATTGACAAAACTGACAAATGGTTTTTGTTTTATTTAATTTTTTGTCACCATAACACAGTGTCATTTTATGTTCTGAAAGCTGCATGATGCTCTGTCCCTTTATGAATAAACCTATCACTAAA
>NW_013952664.1:326734-334455 GCF_001266775.1 Austrofundulus limnaeus
ATGTGTATTCTGGTGGCCATTTTGAAAACTGTCTCATAGAATCCCACAAAGTACACTCTAACTGAAATGGAAAAAAAAATTCATCTACTTCATCAAAAAAATAAAAATAACAAAAAGAAACCCCCAAAATTTATAAGGTTTTATAAGATATTTATAAGACTACTATACTATAAATATAGTTTATATACTATTACACTATAAATCTGCTTGTTGAGCCTGTTTTGGGAGCATTTTTGTTTCCACTGTTATATATTGTTATGCATAGATATAATACATTGGCAGAAGTCCAAACTAACTGCTGGATCCTTTAATAAAGCAGGTAGTGGTTCTGGCTAAGAATTTCATCAATGGGAAATTTGCAAAAAGGACCTAATATATACTACTACTTTATTGGTTAATGCATAAAATGATGTAATTCAAAATCATGATAAGTTCCACAATTCTATTTTAAAAAATATAAAAACCTACAAGTGCACTTAAAATTTCTGATAAAAATCCTACCACACAATGATACTCCGTCTCGTTTAGCATTTTCTCCATCAGAATTCACATAAAAACCAAATAAACAGCAAAAAATGTGGTCAAATTTATTAACAATGCAGGGCTTTTTTGTAACATCACAACCTCTGGCCCCTACCCACAACGCTGTGCACACAGACAACTATAAAATGGTCTATTGTGTGTGAGTCTAAGCCACACATTGTTAGCATTTTGTCCATGCTGTGCTGTCATCAGTCTAAAAACATAAGCCAACATAATTACTTGTATTTATAAAAGATAAAAATKTACCTATGCTGGTTTGTCCACTTTAGCGACCCAGACTGTCTGAGATTAAATGAAGTCAAACAAAATGAATTTTAGGAACACTGCTGCTCAAAGCACAAGGAACGGGATTGTGTCACTGCTTGCACGAGATTACAGTCAGACTCTCAGCTATAAAGCGACAGCCTGCTGTGTAACTTGCATCCGTTTTTTGCCTTAGAAGGAAAACAGTGGGTCTGTTTGTGCAGCATTCATTTGTCACAGCTGGTAAAGCACTGCTAACAAAACAAATCCATAAAAATGGTATTTCAGAGTTAAGGTGCTGCTGTGATGCGAGCTGGCTCTGTGGCACCGCTCTACCAGATTATACTGTAAACGGAGCAGAGTCGTCATTAATCTGTGCCTGTCCGGCGGTAAAATTAAAGGGTGGAGTCCTCTAGATGGCGAACTAGAGCGTTAGAGTCCCAGACCAAAATAAACATTAATAACATTAAATAAAGGTATGATTAGCTATTTAATTAGAGACAAAATCACCTTCTTCCTCTTGGCAGTGACTCAACATTCTCTTTATCCGTCAAGTCAAATCTTTTCTACTTCTAAGTTAGGAAAAGTAGCTGATGTTGTCTTTTATTTGATTCAATAATCATTTGTTTGACTCGAGCAAATCCAGACACCGGCAGTAATGCAGTCTCAGCAGTTAGAGGCATTGGTACACAGCAAATGGAGTTGGGTGTTACGTTTTGMTGTTTTGTTTTATTGTAATAAAAGAGAGAAAGGGAGAGAAATATATATTTAAAACCCTAAATGCACTGTTGTATGGTGTAAAAACAGAAACATCTGAATTCAACAAACAAAAGCAGTGATGTCATTCTCTGGCACAAATGCTATTTCTGTTATGGTTGGCCTGTGTGACCCTTCGGCCTTTTCTTATTTCTCCTTTTGTTTCCTGTGTGTTTTCTCTCAGTCTGAGTGTGTGTCAAGGCATGGACTGCTGCAAATTACACAGCACACCTGTGGCCCGTCAGACCTCCCCCAGCTGTATGTCTCCTGCATTTTTGATAGAGGGAATTGAGGGGAAGAGAATTCTTACTGTACATTTTTTGAGCTTTAAAATTACATTTTGAAGAGATGTTGCAGTCAGAATCTGTGATTTTGGGCTTTATTTCCTTTTTTGGTTTGTATGTTGACTTTCTGTCTTTTGTTCTCATCCTCTGTGTTTAAATAATACATTTCCACACCTGTCCCACCTGCTCACACTTGTTTCATTAAGCTCCGCTGTCTCTCAGGTAAAGTTAGAGTTTGAATAAATTTGAGGATTCTGCCAATTTTTTTTTTTTTATCAGAAGAACTTTTATTCTTGCAAGAGGAAACATGCTTGAAATGTGCTGACAATACAATATATCAGGTCTGGCCCACACAATGCACKAACTGGACCAGATACTTTAAGTAATGGTGACACTTTTGGCAATGTGAGGTTTGCCTGTGATGATCCACGCATAAGATATAAACCAAATCAACATGGAATAGACAAGTATGGTATGGTATGGTATGGTATGGTATGGTATGGTATGGTATGGTATGGTATGGTAAATTAAACTGCAAATGGACCAGTGGTCATTGAAATATTTGGAGTACATAAACCAAACCACAGCTGGGCTAGTTGTGGCATTGACAGATATGGGCCACACAACCAAAACTGGGCCAGTTGTGGCATTACCAAATTTGGCCACATAAGCTAAACCATGACTGGGCCAGCGGCTGCATTGACAGATTTGGGCCACATAAATCAAACCACATCTAGGCCASTTGTGGTATGCCATCTTATAAACAGTCTCATCATTGCTAGGCCCATATCTGGTTGACGAACCACTGGCAATAAAATGTTTCTCTGTACCAGACCTTATGTTTTATACCTTGTACCAGTCTTGCAAGGTATTACATGACAAAATTATTTAAAGTGGAAAAGTCTCAGTATTTTTCCCAAAGCAATCGGATAGGAATTTTCCAACAGTTTCCAATAGTTGCTCTTTGACATCCTGCTTTACTGGTTACCCTGTGATCTTCTTTTAACTTCTGCTATACTGCGGGTAAAATAAGTATTGAACATGTCACCATTTTTCTCAGTAAATATATTACTAGAGGTGCTAATGACATGAAATTTTCACCAGATGTTGGTAACAACCCAAGTGATCCATACATACAAAGAAATCAAACCATAAATGTCCAGAAATGAAATTATTTGTAATAATCTGAGCCATTCCAGCAGCTTTAGTTTCTTTCTCTGAAACCAACTGAGAGTTTCCTTGACTTTGTGTTTGGGCTCATTGTCTTGCTGAAATGTCCAGCCACGTTTCATCTTCATCATCCTGGTAGATGGAAGCAGATTTTTATCAAGAATGTCTCTGTACATTTTTCCACTCATCCTTCCTTCAATTATTTGAAGTTTGCCAGTACCATATGCTGAAAAACAGCCCCACACCATGATGTTCCCACCTCCAAACATCACTGTTGGTATGGTGTTTTTGGGCTGATGTGCAGTGCCATTTGACCTCCAAACATGATGTGTATTCTGGCATCCAAACAGTTCAATGTTGGTCTCATCTGACCAGACTATATTCTCCCAGTATTTCACAGGCTTGTTTAAATGTTGTGCAGCAAACTTTAAAGGAGCTTCAACATGCTGTTTCTTCAGCAGTGGAGTCTTGCGTGGTGAGCGTRCATACAGGCCATGGTGGTTCAGTGCATTACTTATTGTTTTCTTTGAAACAAWCGTACCTGCTAATTCCAGGTCTTTCTGAAGCTCTCCACAAGTGGTCCTTGGCTCTTGGACAACTCTTCTGATAATYMTTTTCACTCCTCTSTCAGAAATCTTGTGAGGAGCACCTGGTCGTGGTCGTTTTATGGTGAAATAATGTTCTTTCCACTTCTGAATTATGGCCCCAACAGTGCTCACTGGAACCTTCAGAAGTTTAGACATTCTTCTGTAACCRATGCCATCATTATGCTTTGCAACAATAAGGTTGTGAAGGTCTTGAGAGAGCTCTTTACTTTTACCCATCATCAGATGGTTCTTGTGTGATACCTGGCCATCATTTGGGACTGAACCAGCTGATATTAATTTGCACTGACAAGGGGCAGGCTTGCTTTCTAATTACTGAGAGAGTTCAGCTGGTGTCTTGGCTTTCCATGCCTTTTTACACCTCCCTTTCTTCATGTGTTCAATACTTTTTCCCTGTGCCATTCCACATTATTGCAAATAACTTAATTTCTGGACATTTATGGTTTGATTTCTTTGTATGTATGGATCACTTGGGTTGTTACCGACATCTGGTRAAAATTTCATGTCATTAGCACCTCTAGTAATATATTTACTGAGAAAAATGGTGACGTGTTCAATACTTATTTTACCGTTGTTTTAATCYACCTCTTGCTCTAGGGGGTTTTGTGGGATCTTCTATATTCCTCAGTTATAGAGTGAAAGCATTTTTTGTCATATTTGTATCTCCTCTGGTCTTGTTGAGTTATTTTGTAGGTTTTTGCCACACTAGCCTTTTTGTTGTGTTAAACTCAGATTTTACTTTTTATTCAATCACCCCATGAGACTCAGATGGCATTCCTGGATCCAGATATTCCACAAACCTTGACAATGGTAGGTATATTTGCTTCAGTTTAAAAACAGTCTTAGCCTACATACTATCAGTGAGAGTTGCTGCAAGAAATCAAGATTGATCTTGARCAGTATGGAAGATTAAACTCATGATGTTATGAAGGAGGAGCTACATGGAACAACTGCTAATGAGGCAGACAACTTACCAGGAGAGGACACAAGCAGTGTGCAGCACATGTCTGAGCTCAGCAATAAGAAGGTGATGGTAGTGGTGACAAAATGACAGAAACTAAGGTCCTTTTCTCCAGTCGCAATTAGATCATTATTGGCATCTGTCAGCCACAGGAGACTGTGATTTCAGGCTGGTGTAAAGACTTCACAGACCAAGCAACCACACAGATTGCTCAAGGCAACAGGTCCATCTTGATCTCAAGGGATTCGATGAACACTGCTCCCCTTTCATTTATGTGGTTTTATATTCTGACATTTAGGACAAAAAGATTTTCTTTATCAACCCAATAACAAGACTGTGCAAMAGTTTCCTTCCTCAAGGCAACACCATCAACAATTTTTCAGTATCATTTATTCAGAGTATTTTTTATGATTATTTAAATTTATCATCCAATTCTGATAAGCAARAAGCAGTAGTTTCCTGGTTTTAGTGTATTTCATGGCAATTTAACAGCGTGAAATACATGCGTGACATAGCTACAACAGCAATTTTGATCATTTCCGTGTGGATAAAAACATGTTTAGTAAAAAAAAAATTGCTTTGTTTATAAGAATAACTTTAGAAACAACAAATGAAAAGAKAATTTTGAGAAAACATTTCCACGTGTTCAAGACTTAAAACTCATAGTTGATTGTTGACATGACTCCCAATTATCAATCATAGTTGTTGGGAGGCAGTTTGTACACACTCCCTCTAGTGGTACACAAAGGAAACTGTGACATAATTCAGTTTGCATGTTTTCTCAACGGCTTAAGGCAGGGATGTCGAACTCATTTTCACTGAGGGCCACATGAGTGTTATGGTTGCCCTCAAAGGGCCWGTTGTAATTAACTTTTACATTTTGTGTTTAACTTTGACTAAACACAAACATCACGTCAGCTCTTTAATGGCTGTTTTAACAAATCAGATRTATAAATTTATTTGCTGACTAAATAAGTCTAAAAGTATAATTATTCTGTCATTGACTATGATTAAATATAGTGCTGTAAGATATATCTGTATTTTGGAAACATTGGTATGGCTGCCTCCTTAATGGTTAGGGGTCCTTTTTATTTATTTTTATGTACTTTTACTCTTTTATTGTTATTGATAGTATTTTTCATGTGATTTGGGCTTTCATTCTGCAATAATATCTATCTATCTATCCGTCCATCTGCTAAGCACCGCTAACAAACAGTAACTGAGCTCTGTGTGGTATTTCCTGCATAGAGACAGTGTTTTAACACGTCCTCTTATAAACACTGAGAAGTACTACACTTACAACCGACTAAATGGGAAATAAATAATTTTTAATTTATGTTAAATGTAAGAATTATAAGTAGGAAATTCCAACTTCCCAGTACAACTGGACTGCAACAAAAGTAGCTGGYGAGAATGCCCAATTTATGCACCAACTTTAATCACTCGTTTTTATAAAAGATGAAAATTTGCCTATGCTAGTTTGTCTACTTTAGCGATCCAGACTGGCTGAGATTAAATTAAATCGAACAAAATGAATTTTAGGAACACTGCTGCTCAAGCACAAAGAACGGGATTGTGTCACTGTGATCACACAAGATTACAGTCAGTCTCAGCTATGAAGCGACAGCCTGGTGTGTATTGCATCGTTTTTGCCTGCAAGGTGAATTCTGGCACATGCAATGTCCACAAAATATCTGAGCGTCAAATTAAAYATGTTTTTAAGTATTTTACCCATAACTTTTTTTATTTATTGTCCATTATATTAAAGTTCCTGTTAGGTATGATTAACCAGGCTCCCTATAAAACCTTCCAGTTTTCATYCATCTTCATGATGTACATGTTGCTGACGACGTTGCTTTCTGACTGCCTTGCCGGTATCACTTTTAGCTGATGTGGAAGGCCAGCGGGCTCCCTGAGTAACCAGCCTGGTGCTAATGAGCCCATCTCCTGCTAATTTAATTTAGAGCGTGGGCTTCTCCTTGGAGCCACAACCTCGTCCGCTTGGGTTTGCTGCCGCTCCTATCTGCAGGGTGGTTAATCTCTGCACAGTCTGCTGTTTTGTGTCTCACCCTTTGCTGAGTGCATATTAATTTATACTTTGGGTGTACTKTTCACCAAGTTTCTCCAGACKAAAACCCCTGGAATTTACTTTCAAGCGGAGGATTGTCTCACTCAGATAATGATCGAGCACTGTTTAAAACAGGACATTTTTAGGTAGAATCTATGCTTTTAATCTGAATCTTTTACTTCCCTGAAACGTTGGTTTCACAGAACATAAAGTTGGTCTTATGTGCATTAGGTGAGGTCCGTCTCAATATGAGTGTGAAGTAAATAAGCTTCCACTGTGGTGCTGCATGTCCTTAAGGTTTGAGATGGATTCAGTTGAGATTTATTGTTTAATTAGATACTTTAGAACAGTTTTACTTTTTGGATTAGTTTTTTACTTTTTATTAGATAAGCTGACTTGTTAAGATGCATCACGCAGCACCGTAAATAGAAAAAGAAATAATCAGCCTGTTTTTAGGCAATTCATTTTTCCAGAAATGTGAGGATGGGAAGAGTAAGGGTCTCTCTTTAGATTGTAGATCTGTTTAATGAAGTCAGTTCTGCTGAAATACAGATTTTGTTTGTTGTATTTATTAGTTTTCTTGGGTTTGTTTGTTTGCTGTAAGACTTATCAGAGAAAGTGAACGATTTCCATTTTCCGTGAGCGCCGAGCTTCAGTTAATCTCTTTAGGATTTTCTCCGTTCACATTAATTTGATGGCAGAAGATTTTCATCTGTTACTAAAATACTAAATTTCAGCTGACTTAAAAAGAAATTAAGAGAAGTTAACAACTCACTTGTTCTTTTATTAAAACTAAATCTAATTTGGGTTTTATCGTGGAGCTTTGAAAGTCAAGCGTTTATCAATTTCAATATAGTTTAACATCCTTTGAGTCAAAACTAATTCTGGATGGGCCTTCAGCTAATTGTACTCAGAACAACTTYCTGTGCATTTGATATTTTCATGAAACACAGCAGGTAAAATAAGTATTGAAGACGTCAAGATTTTTCYCAGTAAATATATTACTAGAGGTGTTAATGACATGAAATTTTCACCAGATGTCGGTAACAACCCAAGTGATCCATACATACAAAGAAATCAAACCATAAATG
>NW_013952664.1:335733-336918 GCF_001266775.1 Austrofundulus limnaeus
CATTTATGGTTTGATTTCTTTGTATGTATGGATCACTTGGGTTGTTACCGACATCTGGTGAAAATTTCATGTCATTAACACCTCTAGTAATATATTTACTGAGAAAAATGTTGACGTGTTCAATACTTATTTTACCCGCTGTATATGTATGTCATGGCTGTTTAAATGAGCAGGCAGATGAGGAAAACCAAAGCTTCTAATAAAAAGCTGCTGAGAGGCAGACAGACCAGTCAATGGGACTAATCCAGCTGAAATGGTAAATGGCACCTTTCTAGACAACCAGGATATTCAAAGCACTTTACACAATCTGCACCCTCATTCAATCATCCAAACACATTCATACAGCAATTCACTATCTGAATAAACCATTCTATGGAGTTTAATCAGTGTGTTGGATCACATTTGTACACTGATGGGACACACGTCAGAGGCAATGAGGGGTTCAATGTCTAACTATTTTAACCACTGAGCCACAGCCGCCCCAAAAGAGCAAAAACAGGCAGGTAGCAAACAAGTAATACACAGCTACGGCTGAACATGAACAGGATCTAATATGAAACAGAAAAAATATCCAACCGTACGGTTTTACTTAGAAGAGGTTTGAGCCATAGAAGCTACTGTAAAGTTTTTGTAACTTAAAATGCATTCAACAATGAACGAGTGCTTTCATACGGTCCGGTGACAGGATTTTGAAAAATTACTTTTTGGCCATGAGATAATGCATGGCCATAGTACAATAATGTGTGGCCATGAGTTAATAATGTGTGGCCATGAGGTAATAACGTGTGGCCATAAGATAATAATGTGTGGCCATGAGGTAATAACGTGTGGCCATAAGATAATAATGTGTGGCCATGAGGTAATAACGTGTGGCCATGAGGTAATAATGTGTGGCCATAAGATAATAATGCGTGGCCATGAGTTAATAATGTGTGGCCATGAGGTAATAATGTGTGGCCATAAGATAATAATGTGTGGCCATGAGGTAATAATGTGTGGCCATGAGGTAATAACGTGTGGTCTTAAGATAATAATGAGTTGCCATAAGTTAACAATGTGTGGCCATGAGTTAATAATGCATGGCCACGAGACAAAAATGCATGGCCATCATATAACGCATGACCATGAGATAATAATGTGTGGCCAAGAGATAATGCATGGCCATGAAGTAATAATGTGTGGCCA
>NW_013952664.1:338319-346167 GCF_001266775.1 Austrofundulus limnaeus
ATAACGCATGACCATGAGATAATAATGTGTGGCCAAGAGATAATGCATGGCCATGAAGTAATAATGTGTGKCCATGAGATAATAATGTGTGGCCATGAGATAGTTCTTGCAAAGACGTCAGTGTTAATTTACAATCAGGAACAGTAAAAAAAATCTGTTTCCTAACATGGACTTTAAGCGTTTCTAGWCATCTCATAAATACTATGAAAGATGAACAGTTTAAATAAACTATACACTGAAAAAAGTAATATTTTTAATGAGTGTGGGGTACCTCTGAACAGTTAAACACAAAACCAACATATTCATACACAAGCTGACTCCACACTGTCTGTATATTTCACAAAGAGACAGCTGCTCAAAACTATCATGTGGCCATGGATTGTTTATCTCATGGCCACAAGATAAATAATGAATGATCATGAAAATATTTTTTTAATCCAATGTCACCAGATTGCACTGTACTTTCAGGTTTCAAGAATCACTGTCGCTGTATTAGAACTTTGAAAAAAAGTGGAATTAATCACATAAACTTTTGGCAACAAGAAAAGTGACTTTAAAAAGCAACAAAATCATGCTAGACSTGATAAAGAATGCAAAATTAGTGTCAAAAAGCAGCCTGGTCACATGACAAGGGTCACCAGTGACATGTGGGATTGATGCTTCACAGCAATGACACAAACAACCCCCAAAGCTACCAAATGTCCCCCAAAGCCTCCTGTAGTAGATAGCAGAGGCCAGGGCGTGATAATGTCAGAAACTCGAGGGCTTTTGTGTTAAAAGGAAAAAAAGGAGGGATAAAGTTCCACAGCGTGATGAAAACCACAGCTGGAGGCTCACATCCCTCACAYGTCCAGCGGAGAATGGAAATTCGGCTCCCTGATTTGTGCTTAATAAAGTTGTCACATCTTATCAGTGCTCGCATCCACTACRCAAAGCACAGCCCCCCAGTCAGGGGTGATCAAGGGCAGCCAATAGTGGACAACACCTTAGAGTGATGGATGATGGGATAGAACACTGCCTAATGGAAGTGGGGGCCGCACGATGGAAAGCGAAACAGGTGAGCAATGGACAGCCATGGGTGTTCCTACTCAATTTATTAGGGGCTGTAAGCATTCAAGAATTATAGTGATGATGCCGGTCTCCTGGTAGCAAGTCGAAAGGAAAGTGGATTTTCGGAGACGAGCGGAAGCT
The DNA here is from genome assembly GCF_001266775.1 of Austrofundulus limnaeus. Lineage (NCBI taxonomy): Eukaryota > Metazoa > Chordata > Actinopteri > Cyprinodontiformes > Rivulidae > Austrofundulus > Austrofundulus limnaeus. The sequence goes on from NW_013952664.1 coordinate 339,511, forward strand.
GCAGAGTCTTCTCGCCTCTGCGGCTCAGAGTTGACTTTTAAGAAGGCACAAATGAAGGTTGGTGTCGACGTGCTACTGCTTTAAGATGAGTTCCTGTCCTCTGCCTCGTGCGTTTCCTCGTGCCCACGCAGACATTGAAGACATCTGACCTCCAGGGGGAGGCACTGCGTGGAGGTAACGGAAGCAGAACGTTCCAGCCCACAGAGGCCACCTAATGTTCCTTTTGACGAGTTTGACTCGGTTCCAACCAAAAACAGATATTTAAAGACTCACCTTTTACTGTCCATTTATTGAAAAGATGATCTTAAGAACTTCCGTTCTCGAGAATTCTTTGAGATTTTTCTATGAGCTTCTATTCACAGCAGCCGTTATTTATATAAAAAAAAATGTTGGTTTTCAATGTGCAGCTGTTTTGATAAATGTGTTAGCAGCTATTTGGCATGACAGTCCTTATGCTTATCAAGTAATATTTCTTTATCTCTTCATTACAGCCTTGATGGAGATTTAATGTCTCTTGAGATGCAGCTCTTTAGCTTGTGGGGTTATTGGCTTCAAAATTCTTCATTACTACTCTTTCCACTGCCCTCAAACACAACACGGTATGCAGTTACAACTTTTTTTTCTGTTTGTTTTTTGTACTTTTGTTCCACGAATTCTCCAAATATCCCCWGGTTAAACTTAAATTTTTTTCCGTTTTGTAAAGGTTTGCTTGACCGGATGATGTTCCTCTATTCTGTAGTTACACATTCCCTTTCTCCRTGTGCAATATCTGAGATCAACGGGCGAGCACTGATTGAGAGGTAGGAGGTTCAGACTTCTCACTGAGGGAAATCACTTTCATCCTAAAGTTTGAGATGGTGGTTTGGAGTAAAATGTGTGACACAGACCTTAAAACGGAATATTCAGAAACTGAATACATTTAAATATTAAATTATATACTTAGAGAAAGTACATAATTATGTGACCGTTATAAACAATCTTTCTACTTAAACTTAAACTTACTAGAAATTAAAAAGAAAACATATCAAATAGTTTATAATCATGTTTGTGTTGTGACATTTTGTCTATTAAACTCTGGCATAAAAGGTGGTAGGTAATATGCCTATAATGCACATGTCAAACTGAAGGTCCGTGAGCCAAATGTGGCCCGCTATGACATTTTATGTGGCCTACCAGAGTTTCAAGAATGTATTCATGTCTAAAAATAAGCGTATTATGCTTTAAAACCAGCATTGAATATAAACTACATTTCCCATAATTCACTGTGTTTATTTTACCCAAAAAATGACAACATCCCACCACTAGGTGGCAGTACACAGGGTTCAAGTATAGCCAGCAGCTGGTGAAATACCATGTAAAATCTGTGGTTTTGCCGGCTACTTTTACTGCAGCCCAGTTGTACTGGGAAGTGGGAATTTCCAACTTACAAGTCGTAAATTGAAACACCACCACCTCAAGTTGGAATTCCCTTAAAATGGTATAGTTCAGAATTCAAGAATGAATTCAACACTGTTATATCGTCCAAAAAGAACTCTCCTACTTTTTCTTTTAATAGTATTTCTGCATTATTTATTTCATATACATACATCAAACACATAGTACTTCTCAGGGTTTATAAAAACACATTTTAAAACACAGTTTCTATRCAGTAAATACCACATAGCTCCATTGTACATTGTTTGTTAATGGTGCTCAGGCATAGCAAAAGAATGAGGAACGTGATGCTTCGTGTTAAGTCTAAGCTAATTAGAATAGAATAGAATAGAATAGAATAGAATAGAATAGAATAGAATAGAATAGAATAGAATAGAATAGAAATAGCTTTTATTGTCCCACAGACGTTCAGGTGTCCTTTTGAGGGAACCATAATGCCAATGTGGCCCTCAGTGAAAATGCATTTGATACCACTGCCATAAAGAATGTTAGACCCTTATTATTAAACAAAATTTTATGAAGGTAGTAAAAAAAATCAAAGTTATGGACAATTTCACAAAAAAGATGACTATCATAAGAAACCATGTTTTTGATATTTGTGCAGCAGAAGTYAGTAATGTTAGTAAGATCTGAACACATCCACCACACTTCTTATGTCCGCGCTATTACATTTTTCCAAGTCAAAAAGTTGAAAAGTTTGCCCCTGCTAAAGCATTTGTGTGACTTTTTTTAACTGTCCGAGCGAGACATATCAGGTGGTAACCCCCCCTCCAACAGTGTGTTTCTGTTATACAGTGATAACATTTCAAAACCTTGCATGCCAACAGCATATTGTGCTGTTGTCAAGAGGTTAGGGTCATAAGAAAGAAAAAAGTTTCCATTTCGGAACCACATTTATCAAGCTGTGGTGGACAGATTGAAAAACGCTGCTTAGTGGTTTTTCAGACCCAAACGACAGGGCTGATGAAGATGATAAAAATGTTGGCACAACAAAACTTTCCATCAAAYGTTGGAGGGCGACTATAAATAGAGCTAACGTGTACAAAATGCACTTARATGCAACTTATTGAAAACAGCTTTAGTCCAAGTTAGATCAGTTTAACTTGACATTAACAGTTTTATATCTAAAAAGACACTGTGAAGCACATTTTATTATCCTTTTTAAAAAATAGATGCAAACATTATTTTGTACTCTTGTTGTTTTTTTATATTGTAAACCAACATTCATACAATTGTAATGTCGCTCCACATGTCCAGTGCTTCAATAATTTCATATATTTTAYGGCAGCACTTTTATGACCAAACAAATAAACCAAGAATGGATTTTTTTTAATTGTATAACATTAATATAAAACCTGTTTAGTGGCATTTGGTACTAAAAACAATAATAATTTGTGGCCACGAGGTACGTACTTAATGAGTTGTTATGAGTTAGTTAATGYATGGCCACAAYATAGTAATTGCGCCGTTATGAGAATGCATGCCAACAAACTAGTTAATTTGTGTCCACAGTGGGCAGTATGTGCTTTTGTCATTTTTTTAAAGCTAGTATATAACAAAATGCTCTGTATTAAGTCTACCTGGATCACACAGGCATTTTCCAATTACCAGTAGGTATTATGCAGCCTTGGAAAAAGAAGAGTGGAAAAACAATGTTGGAACACTTYCGGTCTCAGATGTCCTGAGAAGTTACAGTGATGACCCCATACTATAAAATTTTACTCTCCTCAGGTTATTATTTTCCTCAAGGTGCTTAGTCAGCATTAGTATTTGATTTTGCCGTGGGCTTTTTTCTTTGTGTCAAATATCCTGTGAATGCCTCCTTTGAGCTCAAACATTTCTTACCATTAACTTGAAGGAACCTGTAGCCAACTTTAAAACCCTGGGTCATTCAYAAGAAAAATGTTGAATATTGAAAGCTTTTCATGGAAGGCTGACTTTTTAGAGTGTCAAACTCCATGGGCTGAGGTTAAAACTAGTGGAATAAGTGCTGCCTTTGCTAACAGAGCTGACATTTACACCACTCTGTGTTCCCAGGCTTGTGCTGACACTTCAGATTATTGTGGCTGCCTTAACATGACTCACTAATTTCATTAAATTTGACCATGACGAAGTCAAGGGAGTGTGCAATTGATGGAGATAGAATAAGCTAGTTTAACAAGTATGGATTGCCGTTTATAAACCTGCTGTTATAGGGTAGGCTAATCTGTAAAAAACAAAAAAACGCAGACGGCAGTGCAGCTTTTTACGTAAGTAATTTCAATAAATTTTAAAGTAAAACTAACACTTTTGAGACGGATCACATTTTCTTCGATCAATCTGTAAATGAAAAGTCAAGACATAAAAAGTAAGGACAATRCGTCTCCTCTGTCCCCTAAAACTGAAGCCAAACTCTCCCAGTTTATGTATTTTTGGAACCAGAGTCTGCTCAGTTGGGATCTGGGGCTGTTAGCCCCGCCCACTCCACTGAACTAGATGCATCAAACAAATAACAACCTCACTTGTTTTAAAAATATGAAAATGAAAATACAACAGTAAGGTAAGAAATACACACAAAGGTCAATGTGAAAAATATGAATTTTATTTATTTATTTGTTTATTTTGGACTTAAGCCTATTCTGCAGCCAACCTACAGGGGCCACTCATCCTGTTTTACTCTCTGCTAACCCCATTAAGTCATTGTGTCTTAATAATATATTTTGATGGGTATGATGGGGTGGGACGAATTGCTGCAGTTTTTAAATTTGATAAAACACAGCTGCTCAACAGTTCAGGACCTTGCTTAGGCCTCTCATTAACCTTGGATACTCATAAAATGTAGGCAGCTAAAGCAGGAATGTGCTGCAAAAGTATGCTTTTATCTACAGGCTTGCTTTTCTGAACATATTCAATGTTGACAAAWGAATTAAACATGCTTTCTTTCATTGAACTGGCCCTTTTTTTCTGCAGGACTGGGCTTCTCATGCATTTCCAACCATAATGCTGACTTGTTGCCAGTGAAACTATGTATTTGTAAAATGAAACGTAAAATATTGAAGTATTCAAATATTTTAATGTATGCTGATGATATTGTTCTTCTTTTTTTGTCTGATTTCAATATTGAATCTATTAATAGTCAGTTACAAGCAGATCATCAGACATTTCATGGTTGGCTTCAAGATAATCTTTTGTCAATTAATGTTAAAAAACTGTGTGCATGTATTTTTCCTCACCCAGGAGACATTTCAATATAACAAATCAACTCACTTTTTAAAACAAACCCCTTGATACTGTCACTACCTACAAATATCTTGGAATTACTTTGGATTCTCATTTGACTTATCATGATCATGTACAAGTCTTAAACACTAATTTGAAACAGAAATTGTACGTTTATACAAAAATTAGATCCAATCTGACAWCTTCTGTTTCAAATATCTATCTTCATGCCATTATACTCTCCATCATGTCGTACTGTTTACCTATTTGTTCTCTTACAACAAATGAAATCTTAGAACCCATAGTTAGGCTCTACAACAGGGCCTACAAAGTTCATAAAAAACTTCCTGGTTGGACTCATCACTGTACAGTTCTTTCATTGTCTGATGCCTTGACTTTTCAGAATTATGTTTTGTATAGTGTTCTATGTTTATACTAAAGCATGGAATGACATTCCTCAAAACTTAAAGTCCATTTCAAAACTGCAGCCCTTTAAGAAGAATCTTGTCTGCCATCTGCTGGACACTTTTTGTTGTGCTCATATTTAGACGTCCTATTTTGCAAATGCTGTCTTCCTGAAATTTGGTATGCTTGTTTGTCTTTGTGTCTATGGTGTATAATGATGTGATATTGATGCTGTAATTCTGAGTGTTTTATTTGCTGCAGAACAGGAACCTGCTGTAAAACAGCAATTATGCTGAGTCAGGCTTGATTTTTAATAATCTTTTCCTGTTAAATAAATAAATCAAATCAAATCAAATCAATGATTTTATTATGTAAAAAACATATTTTCTAAACTTTTTACAGCTATATTTTGCTRTCAACATCAAAACTACTACATTTTTAAACTAATTTACTAAAATTATACATATATTGAATAAAATTGAGTTTATTTAGTGCCAATCTTAAATTGAGTAAATTATTATATTGTGTTGATACTAAACCAAAGTGCTTAATTAACTTAAAGTGCATGACATAAAATACAAGGAATAAGAAAAAAACAGCAGTTTATCTCCATGATTTTAGGCATTTYGCATTTCAGATGTTAATCTCTAATTCAACACTTGGAGAAATGCTGCAAGTAAAACAACAGGCCTAAATCTTTGAAATGCTTAAATATAATTACTTTAAGGTTACGGAAGAGCAAGCGCTTATCTAATTCTTGGCTGACATTGCTCACTCATGCACAACCAGTAACTCAAAATGTACCCTTTAAACTTTAAAGCACCAATTCTAATCTCTCTGACTGAGGAGAATAGACTGTTTAAATTCTGATGAAATGGCTGGATCTGAACCATAAAGAAGTATTTAATTGGCTTTCTGCAGAGGTTGTGTGCATTAATTATTTAGGTTTTTTTTCTTACTTCCATAAAAATCACGTGTGAGGACTGATTTTTCTAATGGTTAGGAAGCCTGTCAGCACTGTCAATATACACTATTATCTGCTATTTTAAATAGTTTGTGTTAGGAAGAATGGTTTTAGTAGAGCAGGTGTTTTGCTGCCTGATGATAGACTTCTAATGAAAGAAGGTTGTTGCCATTTTAAATAAAATGACCCTATTTATTTTAGTTTCATGTTTTTTGGAAAGTCAATAAAATTTTGTACTGAGCACAACCCTAATTCCAACAAACATTGGACATTGTGTAAAATGTAAATGAGTTAAAAACAATGTAATACAGAATGTAATAATTTCAAATTTCATAAATCAATTGGGTTTTTTTATTTTTTATTTTTTGCGATAGAACACAGTAAGCATATAACGTTTGTGAGCAAAAAAAGACTATTTTGAATTTCATAGCAACATTTAAAAAAAAGTTGAGACACAACATAAATCAGTCAATCAAAATTGAAAACTTGTTGAAGATTGTTACATCCTTGGCTGCCGGGTTCTGGGGGGTGGACGGCTGGCGGGGTGCACTTGGTTGGTCGTTGGCGGTGTGGTGGGGTGGTCGTGGGTGTGGCTTCTCTGCGGCGGGGGGCTGGCCGGGAGTCCTGGTGCGGGCCGGGCCTTGACTACCTGCTCC
>NW_013952664.1:347133-353453 GCF_001266775.1 Austrofundulus limnaeus
GTATTTATCCATTTATTTTTCAGGTGAGCGGACAGATGTTGAGTGTGTGGTCCTGTGTTTTGTTGGTGTATATTTAATATACTTCTATTCTCTATTTCAATCTTTCTAATTACTTCTCTCTCTGTTTTTCTCTCTGTCTCTATTTTCTCTTCACTTAAAAAAGTCACTTATGATGAAGAAATAAATAAACTAAATAAACTAATATTTGGTTTCGTTTTCTACTGAAGTGACACACAAAAAGGAGATTGTTGCATCCTCTGTATTAAAGCAAAGATGGACCAACTGGCTTGTTATCATCTCATAGTTCAAATGTCTGCCTCTCTGATTGTATGGGGGTACATAAGTGTGATCCATACAGAAAGTATAAACAGATTTTAGAACATGTGCTCTCATCCAAATGTTATCTTGTTCAGCAATGTTGAACCACAGGTGTGGCTGGTCCATAAGGACAGGCTGCATTGCTAAAATATTCATTCACTCCACAAAGTAGTTCCTCCAAAAAAAAATGTAAATAACTTATTTACTTTGGCGTTATTTTGTTTTGTGTTTAGTCTTCCCATTTTTTTTCTTTTTGTGTATAATGCAATTTGGTGTAAAAACTTTTAACATTAAAATTATATTTTTCTCATCATGAAAGTCAGATGTTTGACATAAAATGCAGAAGTAATTTTAAAGAGAGATGCAGTTGAGCTCTTTTGATTTTATGCTGCCATAGTCATACAGTAGATGTCTCAATAAGCAACAAAAGCATGCAGTATTCATTCTTGCCCTTACTACCATTCTTTAGGTGAAATCTGTAACAAGCAGGGGGTGTTTAATACTATCACACTGGTGTTTTAGTACCTGTGCTTTCAGCTCAGTCTGTAATATCTGCATGTGAGAAAGAGGTGAAAGGCATCTTGGGAGAAATGATGCAAAAGGGATTTATAGGAGGCAGAGAAGGAGAATGCGAGAGCACTTGGATCTCATTAGCTGCGTTTTTCAWTCTCATCATATAGAATTTTCTCAGAATGGTGTCCTACATTGTCCTTGGCATCCTTGAAATCAAGTGTTTTTTTCCCCACATAAAGTAGACAGCAGTTTTAAAGGTGCTGTGCCTGGTGACTTGAGTCCTCGACCATCGTCCAAGCCCAAGACTCTGTGCAAATCCATCATCGTTTTTTTTTATAATTTTTTTATTTTTTTTTTTGCAGTCTACTGCCCATTTGATGAATGCAATCAAGTTGACATTTAGTTTGGACAACTCGGCTTTATTTGTAACACGTTAAAAAACAACTGTTGGTCAAAACACTTCACATAATACAAATGAAGACAAAGATCATAAGAACAATAAAAACAAATATAATACACCGCAGGAAAAAAGAACAGAAGCGGGATAGTCAACTCTCATGTTGAATCAAAGGCTTTTGAAAAATAAATGCATTTTAAGATAAAATTTAAAAACACCAAGAGACCTGTCTGATGTAAAGGAGCAGCTTGTTTCATAGGAGACACAACTGAAAAGGCCCGATCACCTCTATGGGCCAGCCTGGACCACAGGACAACCGAGCAAATGAGCATTACATCTGAGCAGTTTTTTTTTTTGTTTTGTTTTTTTTTGTCCTTGAAATTTTAAAGGTTTGAAGCATCTTATACCTAAGTGAAGCAGTCAAACAGTGGTTTTAATAAAGAAAAATGACAGTGCTTTAGCTGAAGATATATAAATTTGTCATCTCCATTGACAAGAAAAGGGATGTTGAATTTTCTAGAAACGGAGCCTAAAGGGAGCATGAAGCAGGAAAAGAAAATGGGACCAAGAATGGATCCTTGGGGAACTCCACATGTGAAGGGACAGTAGAGCCAACGTAAAACACTGAAATGAAGGCAGTCAGGATGCCCTCAATGGTGCTTCTGTAGAACTGGGTACACACTTCAGTGAAGATGTTTGGCCTTTTTTAAGCATCCTAAGTTCATGCATCCTCATATTAGTTTTCTTTAAAACCTTGTTTGTTCTGCCCATGTCCAGTTCTTGGTGATGGAGATGTCCAAGAACATAGCAGTTCACCTTCTTTACAGCATTTTTTTAATGAGATGAGGTCGTGGAGGAGTGTTTTAGAAGTCAATGATCATCTCAGCCATTTTCAGATAAATTGCATATCTAACAGACACAGCTTTTAAAGTCAAATAAACTATAATGCCTGACCAAACTAAACTTTAGCTCAACTAAAACATATAATGGACATCCCTCTTGTTCACTTATGTACATAATATAGGCACTAAAGCGTATAATAATCATTGTTTGACTATTTTACCACCATTAAAAATAAGTTGAAATGTTGAATTTATTGTGATCAAATACAAAATAATAAAACTATTTAGACTTAAACTTCATTTTCAAAATATACCTGTTTTGCATCTAATATTTTGATGGTGATGCAAAAATCTTGGATATGTATGTATGTGTGTATTGTGTGTGTGTGTGTGTGTGTGTGTGTGTGTGTGTGTGTGTGTGTGTGTGTGTGTGTGTGTGTGTGTGTGTGTGTGTGTGTGTGTATAAACAACATATAAACAATTTAAACGTCATACTAAGGAATAAAAAGAACCCTTCAGATGGGTTAAGTGAAAGTGACATAATTCTCAAATGAGGGATTTTGTCATTGCCGTTTAAAGATTAAAAGGAACCAGCAAAAAATTTAAGGGGCAAGGCCGACAACAGTATTAACTTACCCATTTCAAAGCCTAAAAAAATAACTTTTCTACACTAGAATTTTTTTTAAGTATGTGAAAATTATTGCTTGTATTAGTTTGTCTTTTAGGCACAAAAATAATGGTGAACATCACACGCATGATGTCTTGCATCATCCACTTTTAGTTCACTAAAGTTATATTTTGTTCCTAACTGAAACTGCAACAAAGAAGTTCAGAGTCAGTGTCCAAATCGAAATGAAATTTCAGTTACCTCTGACAGTGACGAAACAAACAGCAGCAATCGTGATAAAATGAGGAAGTGTATGCGAAGAACTGTTGTTCGTTGCTATTTAAAGACGAGAAACTGTGGTCTGACCATAAATATATGTGATAATATATGGGTCTGATCGTTTATTTCAGCTTGATTTTATGAAAAATTGTACCACTCTTGAATAAATTCACAGACTTTAGCAATGAGACTGTCTTCATAATAATACAGTGATAAGTCACTGTGGATTGCAATTGCATGCAATGAAAAGAGGAAGACATAAAAAAAATTTGTTATACAGCAGCTTGAAATGCTGAAGTTAAATGAGAAATACATTGAAAAATAAAAATGCCTTCACGCCTTATTTCTAGCTCGGAAATTTTCATTTTCTTTTGTTCCTGAYATTGTGCTGTTATATGTTTTTTGACTATTTGAATTTATTTTTAATAAAACGTTACGATTACTGTTACAGTACACATTCTGTGAGTTCTGGAAGTTTTGACATCAACACTTCGGACTAAATAAACTGCGAACCTTCCCCTTTAACGTGAACACGTAAACGCAACACCAAATTTACTGATATAAACGTGAAACATTAACTTCCGGGTAACGGTGTCGCGCAGAAAGGCGGATCCCTTTTTGCCACTTTGTCTTTCAGAACTTTTGTAGAAGCAGTTTCTACTAAACAGTCCTTGCTGTGCTGTTTTATCTAAACTTGGTACGTGTTGTAGTGAAACATTTCTACATTCAGTCGAGTTCTTTTGACTGCAGGTATTACCGAAAACAGAGAGTACTTTCTCTCTCTCAGGCTTAGCTCGCTAACTTTGAACGCTGTCGTCAGCTGCCCCGCARCACTCAAAGAAACACACAGAAAGAAGATGGAAGATAAAGAACTGATGTGGGCATTGAAGACCGGAGATTTGGACGAAATTGTAAACAAGCTGGTAACGGTAAGCAGACTACTCTGGATTAACTGTTTGGCAATTTCTGTGAGCTAATCTGACAGGTGGTGGTTTAGCTCTCGTACAGTGGACGTTTTATTTGCAGACATGCTAACTCGCTAACAACACTAAGTTGAAGTGAATTTGGTAAACAAGAATAAGCAAACTGTTAGCTTGCTGGAGAACGTGTAATTAACGAGCATTAAACGGATTGTGTTTGTGAACACATCTAATCCCGTATCGGAACACAAACCCGATTGCTACGTTAGCATTGTTAGCAACTTGACGTGGTAGCTACTCGCCATGGCTAGAGAAAAAAATAGGGCTATTGTTGTTTTACTTTATTTTTCTGACTTCGTTATTAAAGTGTAGCTATTTTTAAAACAATGGGCTGTGACTAGTTTACATAATGTTTAGTTCGGCTGGCATTAGCAACCTGTTGGTAAGCTAACCAACATTAGCTAGCTAGTTTGACGGATAACTCCCATGTTTTATTATGATGACCAAGTAAGTCATGATAAAATAGCGTGCACGTATCAGATATTGGATAACCCTTTATCTATTATCCAATAGCTAGCAGTATGACTGAATATAGTATAATGTGTGGTGTTTAGCTCGTAKCTACTTAGCTATTAAACCAGACAGGCCCACGGCTCAGCATTGTCTAGGTGGGCGGGGGTCTCAGCTGACGTCTTGTAAAACCAGTTTATTTTTAACAATTAACCAGTAATTACGGTCTCTTAATTTGTGTGAAATGAAGGAAACAAAAGACTTTTGTTTTGAGAAAAGCTGTCCCTCAGTCTGGCATTTGAAGCAGGACATCAGCTGAATATTTTTATTTGGGAATTTGATTCTTACCTATTTGTGCTGCTTAGATGACTCCACTACCCCCATGACACATGACTAATGACCATTGACAGGTGAAATGGCTAAAAACTGATTATCTTATTCCAGTGGTATGAGGTAAACTGAGCAGCTTGTCCTGTAAGTTGACATGTTGCAAGAAGAGACGGGAGAAAAAGGGAGGGAATAAATAGTCTTTCAACAGCTTTGACCCAGCCAGATTATAACGGTCAGGGTTGAAAAGTATCACTTGCATATTTCACATTCTTACTACCCACCAGTTGTCCTTTAAAAGTTATTTAAGCGGTCCTATCTGCATTGCAGAAACCAGATAAAAGTCCTTGCGAAGGCTCCGCAATTTTCGTAAACCTTCGCATAACTRCGATTTCCTGCAAGGGTCTGTTTTACAAAGTTTCACAGAGCAGGWCAACTGGAATGCGGTAAACTGGGAGATGACGCCCTTCCGACTTCCCAGTTCATACTTTCGAGGTAAATGGAATGCAGCATTATACCTAATTGGCCTTAAAGTAGCCAAGATAAGAAAGCCACAACTGTAAAGTGCGCTTAGGAACAAAGAAATGATTGTGATATAAAAAAGTCCCTTTTAAAATACCCTGCTATTTGCTGTCAAACTCTTATTCTTAGCTGCTAACTTTCATAATGACTGTTTGCTTTATTAGTGTCACTATAATTAGTGCTTTGAGCTGTTTATAGTATTAAATGTGAGAAAGTCTGTCATTCTATAATTACTTGCACCATTGACGTACAGTCTCATGAACAATATTCTGAAATAATACAAAAAAACTGACTTGATAAATCGTGAATGAAACACTTCAATTTTACCAGCTGTTTCACCCACAGCCATTGATGGCAGCCTTTTAAACACTATTAGGAGACATTGAGTTTCAATATTCATCACTGCTAATGGATTCAGTGGAATTGGTTATAAAATGAAGAATTGTGTTCATTATGTTGAAGTTGACCTTCAGTGGAGTTTGTAATAAGGGTGAGTGGGTGGCAGTGGGGCAGGGTGGATTATGATGTGGTTCTGAATAGGGCGGTTGTCTCAAATGAGGCTTTGTGAGAAATGTTATCCCGTCCATTCAAACCAGGAATGAAAAGGAAGAAAAAAAAATCAAGCACTTATTTCATTCCTTTTTGTTTTTTATTCACACACGCTTTTAAATTTGTAATTAGCATTTGTTTAAATAATCTGTTTAAAAAATAGTGATAGATGTACATTAGGTTGAACAATTGAGCATTTGCTTTGATTTTATGATGGTGTGTAGGGTCCTCAAGCTCTGGTCTACCTGTGTCCTCCATGCTCGTTTGTTGTGGTCTTGTTTTATCTTTCAAACAAGGAGCATWGAATTCTGCACATTAGTTTTGTATGGTTTAAAACAACACTGCATATACTCAATACACATGCGAGCCAAACCAAAAAGGTCACATTGAAAATATTTGGTACAGATTTGTGAAGTGTTATGCTCCAATAAGTAAGGTTATCTACAGCGGGTAAAATAAGTATTGAACACATCACCATTTTTCTCAGTAAATATATTACTAGAGGTGCTAATGACACAAAATTTTCACCAGATGTC
>NW_013952664.1:354245-357808 GCF_001266775.1 Austrofundulus limnaeus
CCCTTTGTACGAACAAAAGTAAGTGAAATTTAGGAGAATACGAACATGTTCTTGCATAAGGCCCAATGAGCCCAAACACAAAGCCAGGGAAACTCTCAGTTGGTTTCAGAGAAAGAAACTAAAGCTGCTGGAATGGCCCAGCCAATCACCTGACCTGAATCCAACAGAAAATCTATGGAAMGAACTAAAGATCAGAGTTCATAGAAGAGGTCCACGAAACCTTCAAGATTTGAAGACTGTTTGTGTGGAAGAAACATCTGGTGAAAATTTCATGTCATTAGCACCTCTAGTAATATATTTACTGAGAAAAATGGTGACGTGTTCAATACTTATTTTACCCGCTGTATGTCATCTTGCACTCAGGTGTTCAGGGTTTCCCTCCAGAAACTTGCTAAGGGTCWAGTAAAACATGGCACCCTGCCAGGCCTACACACTGAATGTTTTAATCCAGAAGGACTTTTCTAACTTGCTGGTATTTATTAGAAATGRCCCTAATCTCATAATGGTTCTTTATCATTTGGACCTGTTGCCTGATTCATGGTTTTGCTTAGAATATAACCATGTCCACTTTGTTGGAATTAAGACTTTTGGTAAATTAAAGTTTACTTACTCCAATGTCTGCAGACAAAAAGAACAAAAATAAACTAATAAAGCAWAGGTTTCATACAGATACTTGTGCTACTGCTAACCCGGCTAGCAAATAATCTGTTTATAAACTTTAATGTTCACCAGGCTGATGGATCAATATGGAGGGGGATGCACGYGTTCTGTAGTAAAGCTAACTTTCAACTTTCACATTTTACTCAACTTTAATAATAAACTACAAGAGCAGCAACATCCTGGGATGCTCTGACCTTTTTTTTTATTGTGTTAGGGTGAGCGAGAAATCTTGAACAAAGTATACCAACTTAAAAAAGCACCAAATGTTTGTGTTTTAATAAAAGAAGACATTGCAATAGCTGYATTAGCTCTTGGAATTGCTCCCAATTGTATCCCATAAATACAATTGAATATAATCWGCTTGGTGCTTACCCAGAAAACAAATTGATTTTGCACAATTTTGAGAGGAGTCAGAACTGACAAAGCTGTTATGGATTTGTTTTTTGTCACTTGAAGGCTACCAAGTACTCAACTATGAATGTATTTTTGTTTCCTTCRTTGCAGGACAATGTATGAAAGTTGTAGTGCCGGCATGTAACTGAAATAATAGTCAGTCGTGAAAGTTCCCATTTTCAGTGCATTGAAACCTCTGTCTGTGATGGTACCAAGCTTATTTCAACTAAATAATGTACTTCTTTTGTTGTGTTTTTTTTTTTTTTTCTGTCAGGCTGAAGATGTAAATCGGACCCTGGAAGGTGGGAGGAAGCCACTTCATTACGCTACAGACTATGGCCAGACAGATGTGGTGAATTATCTCATTTCTAAGGGAGCAGATGTCAACGTAAGGAACACTACAGTCCCGGCCGCTTCATACTGCTTTTGCATTAATTTGCCTACTGCCTAGGGTTGCTATGACCACATAAAATAACTGCCCCTGTCTGCTTCCCTTTCCCACGTTGTGTGCACTCTCACAACGCTGGACTTGACGTTATTAGTTTGTTTCAACAAAAGTGGCTTAGCTGTAAAAGCAAACTTAGCATATTCTGTTAATTTAGTCTTCGATTTAAAGTTGTACCGTTAAAGGCAGTTTGCGTAACTGATTTCACGAATGGTTTATTAAAAAATGTTTTTAAGGGACAGAGTGTCTTTTACAGGAGCTCTTTTTTCATTTATGTTTGCTGAGATGGATGTATTTCCAAGACTTTTTAAGCCTTATATTTTTTACTTTTGTCACCATCTCCACAGGCTTCAGACAAGCATGGGCTCACTCCACTGCTCTGCGCCTGTTTCGAGGGTCACTTACCATGTGTCAAGATCCTGATTGAAAAGGTTGGTGTCCTAATTTGAGCCCACATTCACGCAGGCATCTATAAACAGACGGTCCCTGGTGTCTTTCACTCATCAGTGCTTGTTATGTCAGTTTCTACACCATGAGTGCTGATGAGGTAACCCGTCAGACAAAAGGCTCTTCAACGCTGTCCCGTTGGAGGCTGTGCTGGAATGTTTAAAGAGCATCACATAGTGCGCCGCTGCTGTTTTCGTCTTTGTCCAGTTGTATCGTTCACAGCTGCACAGTTCATTTCTCCATCGAAGATCTCGCTCTATCGGTCTCAGCTCCCCAAAAACTTGCCTCACTATTTTAAACCCTACAGTGTGTAGATGAAGGCTGTCATGTGTGTTGAATTCATAGAGAGTTAGGAGCAGCCAGCATTGGTTGTTTCACTACAGCTGAATAACAAGCACCCTTAATAAATGTCAAGTTTATCCAGTCATGAAAAACACATTGTAGCATTTTTACCTCTTTAACTGTAGGAAGCCTCAATTTATTAGTGGACAAATTTTATTTTTGCAAGTTTCTGCTTCCTCTTGCCTGTTTCACCTGAAAGTTTGGCTCAATTACGAGCGTGATTGTCAGAAAATGGACAAATTTTCTGCTTATCTAAATTGCTGTTWATGTTTTGCCTAAAAGAAAATGAGCCTGACTGCTGGGAAATTGATAGCCCCTCGGACAGTGAATGTCACACAAGCTGGGCCACAACAGCAACTTTTGCTTTTGTTTTTTGTTTTTTTTCTCTTTTCTCTTTTACTTTTGTGCTTACTCAAAATATGTCAGTTTAGGTGGAAGATGAGGTAATGTCCACTGTGATGCAAAAACTCTTGAAGCTTTTTTTAGAAAGAAAAACAAAATGTGGTCGCTTTCACTTTAAAACACAAACTTAGTGCCATTGTGTTGCAGGAACCCACATTGTGAAAGACTGCATGATGTCATGTAAAAAAAACTTGTCAAATGCTGCCTTGTATTGTGTATACATGAGCGAGAAATGAAGCGGGGTGGGGAATAGCTGGTTTTTCCAGCCTGGATAAACAAAAGAGCCTCTTAACAGTTTGGTTCATTAGTTCTGTTTTAGATTAATGAAAGAGGTGGTGGAGCTCTCACTATAAGTCACTTTAAAGTTCACATGCAGTTTCACCGAGAGGTTCAGTTTTAGCTTCACCTAGTTTCAGGGAAGAGGAAGTTCTGTTGTGTATTAAAATTAGCTGTGTTAGGTTAGAGACTCGTTTTAGTGCTAACAGATTCCTCCAGCCCTGCCTCTCCTTCACTGACCATGGTTCTTTTCTGGCCTTGGTCTTAAATGTCTTGGAACCAATTTACATGCAGACAGCAGCGGTTGTCTCATGCTCACCATCATTTCTGCTGGCTCCGAGATAAAACTGAAGGAAGTGGACCGTTCCAACTGAAAAAAAAAGTGCTCTATACAAAGTGAACTATTTCTGGCACAAGATGTTACATGAACTTCAACATTAGCCATTATTTGATGAACACGTACTTCAACTATAACTACAAGAATTTAAAAATACTGTAGGCTGTTTTAGTTTTTATTAATTAAAATATACAGCGGGGAAAATAAGTGTTGAACACATCAACATTTTTCTCAGTAAATATATTACTAGAGGTCCTAATG
>NW_013952664.1:360255-372817 GCF_001266775.1 Austrofundulus limnaeus
AATCAAAATCAGCTTTATTGGCCAAGTATGATGACACACACAAGAACTTTGTTTCCAGCAGATGTTGTCTCTCCAATACACATATATGGTGGAAGCAAGATATAAACATCATAGTCTGTGGATTACATACAATAATATATACATTAGTCACTAGTTAATAGGTCTAGTGTTTGGGATTTTTCATCAGGGAGATGGCCTGGGGGAAGAAGCTGTTTTTGTGTCTGGATGTTTTTGAGCGTGGGGCTCTGTGGCGTCTGCTGGAGGGGAGAAGTTGAAAGAGGCTATGTCCTAGGTGTGTGGCGTCTGACATGATTTTCTCTGCCCGTTTCCTGGTTCTTGTGGTGTACAGGTCCTGAAGCGTGGGCAGGGGAGCACCAACGACTCTCTCAGCTGTCCTGATTGTTCGTTGCAGTCTGTGACGTGTGACGTGGTTGAAAATTTGGGTGCACCTAACTTTTGTGCTGGTGCGCCTAAGAGAAACTGTTAGGCGCACCGGTGCAACCAGTGCAAAAAGTTAGTCTAGAGCCCTGCTTTAGAAGTAGGTATATTTTTTGCATTACAAGGTGACAAGATGAGCAGTGATGCCTTAAAATGAAAGCAAAGTGCAAACRGAAAGCTCAGAAG
This sequence comes from Austrofundulus limnaeus, assembly GCF_001266775.1. NCBI lineage: Eukaryota > Metazoa > Chordata > Actinopteri > Cyprinodontiformes > Rivulidae > Austrofundulus > Austrofundulus limnaeus. Next base: position 360,880 of record NW_013952664.1, read on the forward strand.
ATGAACATTTAAAAGGTTTAAATTCTGCTTGACTTTATACTGTCATTTTTAAAGTTATTGCTCAATAATCTGGGCCTYTTGATTTATTTATTTATTTGGTGGCATAGAAGGGAATATAAGGATATGACTACCTGGCAGTACAAAGGGTTTAGACACACTTTGAAGGCAGTGTTGAAGGCATCTTCATTTTTGTTTGCTTTAGGCACAGAGTAAAGAACCTCTGGCCTCCGAACTTTATACACTCCTTTTCATCTGGTCCGCCACACAATTTCAAACACACAAACAAAAATTAAACTCAATGTGTGCATTTCAAAGAAGATGATCAAGTTTAAATCGTGTATTTTTTTYCCTTAATCTCCTTGAATTTTTCAGATTGTACCTTGCTCATATTTTAGTTCCAATTTGTATCGGTTCCATGAAACCTCCCAAGGCTGAAAACATATTCAGCATCTGTGATGGGCAGCTGTGAAAGCACCATTTTAAGTAGATCTTAAAAAGCATTAGAGAAGAGATGAGCAGCCATTGCTCATTTGAAAAGGGGATAGTTATGGATGAAAGGATTTAAGTGAACCCATGGGTTTTCCTGTAGAGCCTTTTTCCATATTTATCTCTGCTAACCACCACTAAGGATTATCATCTAGATGCAGATAAAAGGTGAAATGGTCACTACAGAGACCAGATCTTAATACATTTACGCCTGTCCGCTCTGAAAACTTACGTATTGTCTCAAAATGSGATTACAAGATTGGCTCATTATTGACTGTGCTGCTGCTGTGTCCACTCTGCCTGGCTGCTCCTGTAGCACTACAGCCAACACCCTCTACAGTGTATAAAAAAGGGGTCTACAGACAGCAGTAGATTAGGACTGTTGGGTCTGCAAACTGAAAATGTTTGGTTTCCTGGTGTTTYCATGTGACCAACTGCAAGAACATGCAGCCAGCAGAGGACATCCAGCYAAATATAGGCCTGCAATAAAAGGGTACACAAGCACACGATTGAACTCAAATCCCTATTCTTACACGAGGAAATATGTTCACAACTGGAAAGAAATTTGGTTATGTCAAGTCAGTTCTWTTTTGATCTTCAAAAGCTGTTAACATTTTGCCTTGATGGTACACTAAGGAAATTACTTGGATCTTTTGGGGGGGTTTCCTTTGTTTCCAAAACTTTATTATTATTATTATTATTTTTTTAATTAAGAAAACAGAGTAAGTATCATCCCACACATATTGATCATGAAAAGAGCTGCAACAATTGGTTGATCAAGTATAAATAGGTGGCTTCTCTAAAACAGTTAATGATAAAATAGGTGGTTTTGAATTCTTTCTACCAAACCTTTGTTTGGATGTTGGCTTATCTTACAACGTTGGTGATTCATTTTCTKAGACTGAGTTCCAAACTTCAAACTAAAAGATGTATTTCATCCATAGGCTACCTGACACTCCACTTCAGTAAAGATATTGATTTTCTTTTTACTAGATGTTGTAAAAGGTCAGTGGTCTGATGAAAGCATTTCATTTCAAATAACATCTGACAGAAGCTCTTAGCCAATATTTAAAGACATGTGCTTTGGAGACTATTCAATTCCATTCACTGGAGCCTTAATGAAAACTTAATGGACATTTTGGCAGGTCAGTGGTATTATGTTACTGACCCAGTGCTGCTTCGTATGGCTCCATAACTCAGGATGATGATGCATCTCTGTTTGACTGCAAACACCCTGGGAGTCTATTCTTATTCATTAGACTGTGTCCCACTTGGCCACCGACTTCTCTTTGACTGGATAATGTTTGGTCAGTGAGGTGTCCACAAGGAGTCATTATTCAAGTTGAGAAAAGCTCATTACCCTAAGTGATGTCGGGAGTGGGCAACTGAGCTTGGTGGCCCTTGGGAATGGTGTGGTGTATTCTGAGAACTAGGAGTACCCCGAATACCTGTATGTGGTGTAAATATAAAATATTACTGGTCTTGCCATTGCTATCATTGGAGGACTTGTTTGGTCAGTGAGAAGAGATGCTTGTTATTGTATTGTTTTGTGTCCAGTGTGATTGTATACACGGTGGACATCCTATCGACAGCTTGTTAGCTCCCCAGCAAGCAAAATATTGATGGTGAAAGGGCTAAAATCAAGTTTTATTGCTTCTGCCTTCCAACTAAATGAGGTCTGAGTCCATTACCAGGTATCATTTTAAACCTGCTACTAATGACTTCCCCAGAGCTAGGAAAAAAGGGGGACGCTCCATTTCCCCTATCTTAAGTGTCCTTCCCTTCACTCTCTGAACTCACTGAAGTACAGAGTACAATGATTGGTGGCTGGGTACCTGATATGAAGCAGCTATTGGAAAGGTGTACAGACACAACAAACATCTTATCGCAGTGTTAATGACGGTTCAGAAGTGTTGTCTAAAAGTTGGATAAAGCAAAAGCCTATATCGGGAGGATACAGAAACATTATCAGAGAAAATGTATTCAGTTTTCCCCTCAGGAATCACCGCTGTCTCCTGCAAGATAAATTGTGCCGAGGCAACCCTTGGTGTATTTGCAGGTAAAATAAGGGAAAGGGAATAATTTTCTCCTTGAAAATGTAAGAAGTTGACACGAAAATGTAAGAAGTTGACACAAAACCATTCATTGTAGAATCTTAAAATTCCACGCTTTGCTCTTTTTTGCCCCCTTAGGTTAATGCAACAGGTCTAGCACATAGTCTTTCTCTCATCAGGGATGGGGTCAAAGGTAGACATTTACCTGAATTTTGCTGTATGCACATACCATACCATACCATACCATACCATACCACCTTTATTTATAAAGCACTTTAAACAGCACAAGGCCAACCAAAGTGCTGTACAAGAGACAGACACAACAGGACATAGTTAAAATTACAGTAAAATATACAGTCAAAATACAAATAAAAAAAACAGATAAAATAGGAAAAACCATTTTGTTTGAAAACATTTTCCCCCTGAGTATTTTATCCACTTAACTCTGGGGTTAATGTAAACTATGGCTTCCCYTTTTCTTCTGCAAAGTTATAATAAAATTCACTAAGATAAAATGGTTGTGTTTGTCACACTATGTGACCCATCACATAGAACCAAGGATTAAGTTGCAAAGTGGTATGTGGAGAAATCATATACCACAAGAATGGACTGTTTTTATACAGCTCCTTTCTACCCAACCATAGTGCTTTAAAACACAATCTTTGCCCTCATTTAACCATTCACACAGCACTCTACTATGTCTCTTGTCACTATATATTATTCTACAGAGACTAATCAGTGCTTTAGATCACATCCATACACTGGGACACACATCAGAAGCAATGAAAGGTTCAGTGTCTTGCCCAGCGACACTTTGACATGTGACTGAATAATGGTGGAATTGATTCCCCAACTATCTCATTGGAGAGTGATCACTCTAACCACTCACCCACAGCAGCCCCAAGTGCATTGGTTAAAATGTTTGCAACAATTGTTTTATTAAAATATAATGACATACCATATCTATCTTAAATAAAATATCTGTAATGCCCCTCTGAATAAAGCAGTGTTGATCTTAAACCAAACTTTGATTAATTGCCTTCAACTGGATGACAGCAGCTGATGGGAAACTACATTCATAAATAGCATAAAAATAAACAATATACCTACTGTATTTAACTTCTCCTAATAGTTTAAACTGTATCTAGGCTCTGTTACAGAGACGAGCCATGTCTCTTTTTTTACCCCATCTTTCTTGTTGAAGTTATAATTAAGTTGCATGAACTGAAAAGTACGTTTTATGAAAACCTTGGCAAAAGACATCAAACTACAGTTTCTAACAGTGCATTGGTGTAAAGCTCATCAGAGGTGTCGTACTTCGAGTGTTGCATCACAGAGCCGTAACCTAACTTAAGTGTTGACAGGTGCACACTTCCAGTAAATGTGAGGCATGTTGTGCTTTGACAAAAGTCTTTTACTTCACTTTCTTTTATCTCCTTACCAATTAGAGATGTAGATCTGACAGGTTACTCAGCCCTGATAAATCTTTCTTATTCAGGATACGCTCCAATGCTCCTGTAGCTTGGAGTTTGCACTCAGACACCCACACTGCATCACACTGTTGGGTGCTTGAACTGGGTCACATTGTTGTTGATGCCCTGCTTCTCTACGCAACAATAAACTCTCTCTGCCTTGGTTCTGTAAGCCCGCCGCTAAGAGGCTGAAGTTGGCAGCTCTACAAAAGGATGTCTATCCACCGCGTGCCCCTCCAAAAACATCCGTCACCCATTAAATCTGTTGTCACTGCAAGTGCATTCAACTCTTCGGCTATCTCGTTCCTTCTTTTATTGGATCYGTTTGTCTTTTAGGAGATTTTCGTCCTCTGTAATCCAAATGATTGTGTCCACTTTCAGCTCTTTCACATTGATTCTCTTATCCCTCTGAGCTTAAATGGATTCGGTCTTGGCCATGTTTGACTGTGTTTTGCATGTGTTGTCTGGATTAAGACGAGCTGACAGGCGAGTCCTTAGTGATTGAGTCTGAGAAAAATAAAAGTGAAGGTTTTTTTTTTGTTGGCTTTGTATAAAACCCAGGAAGCTGTACTAAAAAAGCCTGTGGCCATTTGCCAAAGATTTGAAGAAAGCAGCACAGACAAGGGTGGCCTAGCTACGTTAGTACCAGCATTCTTCAGGTTTTATACCAAGCACCTGTTACTGAGTGGCACAATTCTTTGCCTCTGTTTTACCAATATAATAAAGGGCTTTATTATAAGAGCTAAGATTACATTAGGCAGTCATTGACATGCTTTTAAACCTTAAGATGTAGTCTAAATACAGATTTGACCTTGAGTCACTTCCAACTAGGTTTGCACATGTAGCATTTATAAATAGATGACAAGTGCACTTACATGTGGCCAACATTGTGGCCTTGGTTCACAGAACTCATGCTTATGTTGGTGTTTCAGGTGGTTAAATCAATGAGTTTGTAGGGTTAACATTAGCTGCTCCACACTACYTTCCACCATTGGGCTCACRTGYGTGCCTGCTAGTAGTGTTGTACACAAAAATRCATCACCATGCGGTGTTAATGGAGTTAATTGGAAAGTGGCAAATGTTCATAGTGTGAATGCTTAAAAAGCACTAAAACTATTGATCTTTTTTTTTCTTCCACACATTTTTCACCACATATCTTGTTCTGCACTTGTTCTGTTTCAACAATTAATATTTCAAAAAGTTGAGCTCCTTTAGGACTGTCCAGCTATGACTTTTGGTACATCAGCAATTTGTAACTTTTAAGCTAATTAGCTGTTTAAGCTGTATTTTTCCTCGTTTAAAATTAGAGCTCTTTTCAACATCTTTGAAACCCTTCAAATCTTTGTTGTGCTCTATACCTTTTTGTTCTAGTTCTGTTTTTTTTTTTTTTTTTGCTTTGTGCTAATTTCAGCTTTCTTCTGCTTCTATTATGCTGAACCTTTTTAGCTTTTTAGTTATTCAATCATCATAACTATTCAGCAAAAATCTTTCAGCATTAAGCATTCACACTGGATTTTGTAGGAAATGGTATTTTTCTAGTTGTTGACAGTTTTACTGACAGTTACTTGCACACAATATGATTTTGCTCAACCCTACTTCCAGCATAAACATTGTAGATAGTAAAACATAGAATTCCTGAGTCAAAACATTTTTATTGTTCATATCAAACTTTCTTTATTGGTGCATTGAAAAAAAAAACAGTTTTTTGTATTTTATGCTTGTTTGGATACTAAAGGTCATGAATATTTTGTCCAGAGAGGGCTGCAGATTTGTTTACCAGGGCCTGACAGTAACCCCCCTGACCAGATGTGAGCAGGACTTATTCAGCATCTTTTTTAATATTCATGTCCCTTCACCTCCACAGGGAGCTGACAAAACCGTAAAAGGACCGAACGGCCTCACTGCCTTTGAGGCTGCTGAGACTGAAGCCATGAAGGCGCTGCTCAAGTGAGACMCCACAGTATCGGAGGCTGGACAGGTGGATGAACAGGTGTACAGATGGATGCAGTGGTCCCCTGACAGAAGATGGACCCCCCTCCCCCTCCTCTTTTACCCTCATCAACCTCTGTCTTAACACTGCTTTTGTCTGTTTGTTGGATGTTCATTTGGTCTGTCTGGTGATTTTCCTTTACCTTTAATTTTTTTTTCTTTGCTTTTCCCCAAGTTTTTTGGGAAAGTCTTTTCTCTGCCTTTGGCCTCTGTCTGTAAGGAGGACATTAAGTCTCCCTCGGGGACCAAATTCTAGAGAAATCCTGTTGAATTTGAATCCTAAAACACTGTTCAGGCTAGAAATCAGACTACACCATAAATGCAGGCTCATCACTTAAATGTGCATCTTAACTTCCGCTGTAAAAAAAAATAAAACAAAATGCTCAATAGTGTGTTAATATTTTCCACAATTTTATTACAAGTATTGTATGGCCAGAGCTTKATCTTGTGAACTAATTGCACTGTGCTATACTAGATAGAATAATAAAGAACGGTTGTAATGTTTCATTATGTAAAAAGAAAATCCTATTGTATTGCTTCTTTATACTTTATTAGACCAAACTGTCTCACATCCCATCTGGAAACTTTTGAAATGTTGGGTTAGAGAATTCAATAGGTCACTTTTTTTTCTTCTTAGCCCTATATCACTCCACATATCAAATTTGTTTGGCAAGTTTGCTTTATTAATAAATTTAAAATYTATGTTCTTTGACCAATCATCATGCTGGTTAACAAGGAGAAAAAACTTGAATGTTGTAGTACTGCTAAATTCCTTTTGAAATAATGCTAACAGCACATATTAGAAACTCTAGAAAGGTMATTTCTTCTTGGAAGTGGGGTTTTTAGAGCAATGATTCTTTTTTTGTTGCRGAGTTCCTTTCTGTTTTATCGACGGGCTCAAGGTTGTGTGAATCATGGGTAAACGGGTTGAAGCTTGATTTTTAGGGAGGRAGGGTGGGTGTTGATGTTCTCCTTGCCTTGGATTTGGTTTGATGCCCTGCCTGTTTTTTTTGCTGCATGTCAAAACTGTCTCTGCTTTATGTTATAAAATGGTTGCTGTCCTCTCGGTTGCTTTCAAATGACATACTAGTATGTAATGGACAAAAAAAAAAAAGATGCTCTCACTGGCTTTGTTGTGACAGAAGTCTGTAAAAAACGAAATAAAAAACTACATATGAAAAATGTGTTTTTGCCATTTGAATATGTTTAACAGGGATGGGTAACTTAAATGATGGAGGGGGCAACAATTCTTTTTGACACATGGCGCGTACTCAAATGTAATAAAACTGCCATTTAAAAAAGGCTTGTATATATGTTTATGAAACCAACATACAGTGCCGTAACATATTTCATGTTCAAATGCATGTATAGCAGTTTTATTGTTTAATAAATCCATATTAAAGTGGAAGAAAAACACTTTAGCAAGCTGAAGTACAATGACATAAGATGCCTTGTGTGCCCGAGCGCCATCTAGTGGCAAACTTTGTCATCACACCCCATTCGGCACAATTTATAGTGCTTTAATTTATATAAAATAATTCTAAGAGGTGCTTTGGGTGTTTTTTTATTTAATAAATATAACATTATACATTGACGGGCCGGACCGAAGTCACTCACGGGCCTGATGTGGCCCACGAACCACTTGTTGCCCTGCACATAACATTTAAAAAAAAAAAGGCATTTTCTTTAATATTTGACAATTATGCCAGTGTTGGTGTAGGGGGATGCTCATTACCATCAAAATTTATCAAGGCACATTATCCTTGGATTTATAGCATGGTTGGCTAAATGAGAATAAACTTTTTGAGAAAAGATGACATGTATAGATTAGAGTTTTTTTATTTTGTATTTTTTATTTTATTTTTAATGAAGGTGAATGTTGTGAGCCCATTTCCCAGAATTCAAAATCAGCTTTGCACAAAGGACAAAGGTGATTTCAGGAGACAGCCTCCAGTTACAATAGCCAATTATGAACCTGGTACAGGATTACAAGGATAAAATGTCCAATCATGCATATATTTTTTTCATTTTTCTGCTCATTTCTTGTAAAGAGACACCGGCTTCCACTGCTATCCAGTGTCGCTGAATCTGATAGTAATTTGTCAGGACAGGAACATCGTGCTGTTTGACAACTTCTGCTTTTGTTAGTCTTGAAGCCTTGAGTGTTCTAATCCGTATTTTCTGAATTTATGCAACTCTGTTCCAAGTATTTAAAAAAAGCCTCTGCTAGCTCTAATCTCTGTTGTACTTGTATGTCGCCCCCAAGCTTTTCTATTAGAAAACAGACTGATTTAGCCTCCCAAAAGAGTCGTCCACATGTCTGGACTTAAATCAGCTGTATATGATAATAAGATCTCTGATACATAAAATATGTTTTTATTCATGGGACTTTAATTCCCAGTAGAGGCTTCCATTATTTGTATGAATGCAAATTTAAAGAAATTTAGCTTTTATAATACAAGGTGGAACACATTGCCTTTTTATTTCGAAGCTTTTAGACATTACTGCCTTATACGTGTTTCTGGAGTCAGCCTTCAGAACATCCTAAACTACAACTCTAAGATGGCTGTCAGTACTTTGTATGTATACAGCTAGGTTCAGTGGCCCAATTCTGTTGTGAGGCCATGCTGTTGTTAAGGAATGCAATATGTGTTATGTCTTTGTGAGGCCTTCCTTGAAAAAAAAAATTCTAATACATTGCATACATTCTAAAACCCTCTATTGATGATGCCTTTCCAGATACAGCGGAAAAAATAAGTATTGAACACGTCACCATTTTTCTCAGTAAATATATTACTAGAGGTGCTAATGACATGAAATTTTCACCAGATGTCGGTAACAACCCAAGGATCCATACATACAAAGAAATCAAACCATAAATGTCCAGAAATGAAGTTATTTGTAATAATGTGGAATGGCACAGGGAAAAAGTATTGAACACACTTACTGAAATTTATCTAATACTTTGTACAAAAGCCTTTGTTGGCAATGACAGCTTCAAGACGCCTCCTGTATGGAGAAACTAGTGGCATGCATTGCTCAGGTGTGATTTTGGCCCATTCTTCCACACAAACAGTCTTCAAATCTTGAAGGTTTCGTGGACCTCTTCTATGAACTCTGATCTTTAGTTCTTTCCATAGATTTTCTGTTGGATTCAGGTCAGGTGATTGGCTGGGCCATTCCAGCAGCTTTAGTTTCTTTCTCTGAAACCAACTGAGAGTTTCCTTGGCTTTGTGTTTGGGGTCATTGTCTTGCTGAAATGTCCAGCCACGTTTCATCTTCATCATCCTGGTAGATGGAAGCAGATTTTTATCAAGAATGTCTCTGTACATTTTTCCATTCATCCTTCCTTCAATTATTTGAAGTTTGCCAGTACCATATGCTGAAAAACAGCCCCACACCATGATGTTCCCACCTCCAAACTTCACTGTTGGTATGGTGTTTTTGGGCTGATGTGCAGTGCCATTTGACCTCCAAACATGATGTGTATTCTGGCATCCAAACAGTTCAATGTTGGTCTCATCTGACCAGACTATATTCTCCCAGTATTTCACAGGCTTGTCTAAATGTTGTGCAGCAAACTTTAAAGGAGCTTCAACATGCTGTTTCTTCARCAGTGGAGTCTTGCGTGGTGAGCGTGCATACAGGCCATGGTGGTTCAGTGCATTACTTATTGTTTTCTTTGAAACAATCGCACCTGCTAATTCCAGGTCTTTCTGAAGCTCTCCACAAGTGGTCCTTGGCTCTTGGACAACTCTTCTGATAATTCTTTTCACTCCTCTGTCAGAAATCTTGTGAGGAGCACCTGGTCGTGGTCGGTTTATGGTGAAATAATGTTCTTTCCACTTCTGAATTATGGCCCCAACAGTGCTCACTGGAACCTTCAGAAGTTTAGACATTCTTCTGTAACCGATGCCATCATTATGCTTTGCAACAATAAGGTTGTGAAGGTCKTGAGAGAGCTCTTTACTTTTACCCATCATCAGATGGTTCTTGTGTGATACCTGGCCATCATTTGGGACTGAACCAGCTGATATTAACTTGCACTGACAAGGGGCAGGCTTTCTTTCTAATTACTGAGAGAGTTCAGCTGGTGTCTTGGCTTTCCATGCCTTTTTACACCTCCCTTTCTTCATGTGTTCAATACTTTTTCCCTGTGCCATTCCACATTATTACAAATAACTTCATTTCTGGACATTTATGTTTGATTTCTTTGTATGTATGGATCACTTGGGTTGTTACCAACATCTGGTGAAAATTTCATGTCATTAGCRCCTCTAGTAATATATTTACTGAGAAAAATGGTGACGTGTTCAATATTTATTTTACCCGCTGTATACCCTGTCAATTCCATTGGTTTTAATGCATCCCCATACAATCAGAGAGGCAGGCTTTCACGCTGTGTTAATAACAGGCTGGTCTTTCCTCTTTAACACAGAGGATACGGTGTCTGTGGTTTCAAAAAAAGATTTGCAACTTTTCATTGTGTTAAAATTCTTCCCAATAATTATGCACAGGAGCAGTACTGGTGCCCACGTTTAGCTGACAGGACAGAAGCTGATTCAAAGTGAAAACTTGCAAAATAATTGCTTTAAAGAGGAGCATCCACTCTTCAGAAGTGAAAATTGCCAACGTGTTGTGTCACTTCACTCCMACATCCCTGTAATTCAGCCAGTCACTTCAGAAACCTTAAAGATGTTGAGCAGAATTTTAAAACCCGCATGCATTAGAGCCTCGCCCGTCGGCGCGACTTAAAAGCGTTAATGGATAATCCCGCCGAGGCCATCCGTGTGTTGGAGGCAAACCGGAGGAATCCACAGAAGGTGTGTGACAGAGCTGCCGTGTTCGGCAAATAGTTGCATCAAGTCCGGTCGAGTGATCGCGCCTGCAGGAAGACAGCAGACGGGGGACGTGGCGAAGAAGGTGATGTGCAGACAGTCTAGGGCAGGCGCCACGTTCAGGCCAACGTCGGAGAACAAATACAAATCAATTACAGCTGTGTGGTGAAACGTCAGTGTGAAATGACTGGGCTACATTTTGACAGCTTCATACCCCCCCACCACCCCACACACACAGACACACACTCACAGTCCATCTGATTTGCTCATTTAAATTGCATCCAAAGTGAACAACAAGGGAATACTGAGGTCCATTCCTGGTTGACAGAGACATTCTTGCATAATCGAAGATGCCCAGCACCCCCCAACCCAACAAATAACTTTGAGGCCTGCAGAAGAAGGCATGGCTGAGGCTGATGATAAATGAGAAATACATGAGCACACATTCTCATGGATTTATTGCTTGGATTTTTGAAGCTTTAGAGCAAGGGTGTCTAACGTGAGCATGATGGTTAAAATTGAATTGGACGTTTCGTGTTTAACAGAAACGTCACGTTCCTGWGCATCGCTAACAAACAATAAYTGAGCTCTACGTGGTATTTCATGCACATAAACAGCATTTAAGACATCTTCTTATAAACACTGAAGAGTACTACATGTAAGACTGACTAAATGTGAAATAAATGCTGTGGTGGATCACGTTTGGCCTACGGCCCTTAAATTTGACACGTGCTTTAGAGCATAGATTAACATGTGGGCCGCGAGCGCCACCTTGAGGGCCTCAACAGAACAACAGTTTTTGACTTTGGGCCGCAGAGGGCCGTAGGACCGCATTGATTTTGATAAAAGTGCAATACACTTTCTCACCACTAGTAGCGGTAGTGCACCACTCAGTTGTTTAACAACATTTTTAATATGTTGAAGAAGAACCTTAGAAACCAACCAAAAATGGAAACATATTTTAAATTAAAAGTAGAAGCATAAATGAAAGCAACTCATCAAAAAACACCAAAGTTTGTCACTAATATGAAGTACAGCTTCTGGTTCTATCATGCAGTATTTTAAAAGTTCAAAACATGATCAAATACACAACAAATAC
>NW_013952664.1:374443-380125 GCF_001266775.1 Austrofundulus limnaeus
TTAAAATGTAAGTGTATTTAATTTAGTTATAATGTAAATGCAATAAAAAATTAAACCAAGATATAGAATAATTATCATTTTAAACAAAGATTTAGAATAATTATCATTTTGATCCGTACATTAGTAATGTCTGACTGGGCCTCGTGCCACTTTATGTTCAACAAACTGGGCCCCGAGATCATAAAGGTTAAGAACCCCTGCTTTAGAGGATATGTAGGTAAGTAATTTACAAGCTTCCAAGATGGATTCAATCTTTTGGATTGAAGACTAATCCAAAAGAATGAGGTTAGCATCATCATTTGGTGTTTGGGAAAAGTAGAAATATTGTTTTGTGAGTGTAAAACTGTTGAGCTGAACTCTGCCCTCACCTGCTGTTTTCAATCAGACCGCACCAAATTATCATCAAAATTTCACTGATTTGTTTCCCCACAAATAATTACACAACCTTTATTTACATTTAAACAGAAAATAACTCTTCAGAAATGGGAAAAAAAGGATACGTCAGTCAGATGAAACACTCTACCTTGCTCACCCACCCTCCTCCCCTCAGGAACGAGCCTAATTGATTTCAGAATGTCTTTACAGTAATTACCAGTTTCAATAATTAGCACGTGCCTGCCCTAAAAAAAAAAAAACGTGAATACAGAGAGGGAATTTACCGAGAGCTGCCGACGTGATCAACCWGCTCAAAATGGTGGCTAATGAAGTTGCAAATCATTAGCATAATTAAAACGKGCTCCTGATTGCCTTTTGGGCATCTCTTGCTAATTTGTTTTGCCTTTTTTTTAGATTGTGTTCATGTCTCCCAACAAATCTTTTAACAAATCCCAGTTTTCAGCTGCTCCAACAAATGGAAAATGACATTTACTCTAATTCCCTCAAACTCTCCTTAACAACAGAAGCAGAAATCATTAAAGAAGATGGGTAAAATTTATGAAAGACTCAAGTATAATAGAGGTGTAATTTAAAAGAGACACTGCTGGATGAATTAAATTCAGACTTTCCGTTCACCCATTTGTTTTCTTTGCCCACTTTTCCAGCAGGGGTTRAAAAAAGGATGTAAACCCAAACTAAACTGATTGACGGCAACTACAGAACCACATGAAGAAAACAGTAGAACAACAGAATGAGTCCATCAATTTCCTGATTTAGTGGCCCGCTGAAAACTCAGCAGGAAGAAAAACTTTTTATGCACATTTAAATTTGAGTATTTTTGACCCCATTCATACCTTATTGCATCCATCCATCCATCTTCTTTGGCTGGTCCCAGAGTCAGGTCTCAGGGGTAGCACCAGCAGGGAGTCACACCCAGACCTCTCTTACCCCTGCCACCACTTCCAGCTCTTCTGGGAGGATTCCAAGGCATTCCCAGGCCAAACAAGAGACATAAGCGTCCAATTTGGTCAACCAGCAGCCATTCGAACGACACACGGTCTCATGGTTGTTCGACATTCGTTTTTGAAACACCTTTCATAATCCTTGACACACACCAAGCTCCTGGGAATCCCCAGGAAAAAAACTCCAGTATCGGCCACTATTTGTTCAAAAATCTGTCCGTGTTAAAGCAACCATTTTTGTTAGACAGATTCCTCTGTGAACGATGTTTGTGTTATTTCCCTCCATGAGTTGTTGGCTACYCGAAGTTCATGGCCACAGGTGAGGGTAGGAGAGCTTTGCCTTACAGCTCAGCTCCCTCTTCACCACAATACTGTGTGCAACTGAAAAATGTTGATGAGACCACCTTTGGAGGAAACCTGTACCCCTTTTCCCGGCATTGGTTTAGAACATAATCCATAAGCTCAGATGTAGGACCACCTCGCTAACTGATATGACCCCCGCACACATACATAGCAGAGCCATACGTGAACGTTTAAAAAAAACAATTAAACAAAGCCATCTCTGGGATATTCTGCAGATGTTTGTTTTGTTTTAAAGGGATCCCCGATTAGTTGTAACATTAGACTTTATTTGATAAACATGTATTTTAACTGTAAAATAAAGACTGCAAAAAAACTGTAGGCTGTTTAGGTTTTATCATTTTTAAACTAAAATTTTAAAAATATATTACAGGACAGGGCCATTTTATTTACATGCAAAGCATTCTGGGTAAATGATGACGTGGATAGGTCATCGGTGCGAGGCTGCTAGCGAGCTATATCCACCCTGAAGCTTGATCTTGGACAATGGCTGTGTCCAAAACGGCAGGCCGGGTCCTCCGAAGGCCGAATTCGTTGGCTGCATCCGTCACAGCACCGCGACGAAGGACGTCCAAAACCGAAGACTCCTCCAATGCGGCCGACAAATACGTCCTTCCTTTTCCCCGAATCGAAGGACAGGTCCGATGGATCCTTCCTGGCCCAGCATATCCCATAATGCTTTGCGGCCCGACCGGAGATTTGTTTATGCTAGTAATGGCGGATAAAGCGAGACAAAAGAATACATTTTAAAAAAAAATATGGCGATATAAAAATTACATTTTTTTAGCGGTTGTAATTCTAATACTTTTATCATTTGTATGGACATGTTTTTAAATATTTTTGTCATACAAAAATGCGAAATAAACATGCACCTACGGCAGGTCAATTAGTTCTTGAAATGATACCTTTAAGTTAATTTTATTGTTTTGTGAAATTAATAATGCTAACATATTGATATTTTTCTAATTTTGATCTATTTTTGCTTCTGTTTAGCGTCGTCATGGTTGCTAGGTGACATGACGTACGCCGGGGTGGAGGGGAGGCTAGACCGTCCAAATTCACAGCCTCTTTTTTTCGGTCTTCCTGGTCTACCAAGGACCCGGCCCACCTCGACCGGGTAGTCTGGGTCCTCCGGAGGACCCGGCCTGTCGTTTTGGACACAGCCTGCATCTGACGATTGACTCTTTTAAATGAAACCAGAGAGCGTTGACAGAGAGGAGAAGGTAGAAATGACTCAGCCTGTAATTGAAAATATGGATGGAGGACAACAGAGCTGCTTCATGGAAGAAGAACCTCAGCTTAGCCTGTTAGCTTTAGCGTTAGCCCCGACGCTATCACCATATATATGTATTAGCTCAGCGCTACACATTCTCCTCTCATCACTGAGGTCCTCCATCCACATGACAGAGAGGGGAACGCAAAAATGACTCAGCCTGAACTGAAAGTAAGGATGGAGGACCTCAGTTTAGCTTGTTTGTTGCGCTAGCGCCGAGCTAATACATATTAGGCAATATAGCATCAGCGCTAGCGCAAAGGCTAACAGGCTAAGCTGAGGTTCTTCTTCCATGAAGCAGCTCTGTTGTCCTCCATCCATATTTTCAGTTACAGGCTGAGTCATTTCTACCTTCTCCTCTCTGTCAACGCTCTCTGGTTTCATTTAAAAGAGCCAATCGTCAGATATTGTCCAAGATTAACCTTCAGGTGGATATAGCTCACTCACACCGAGGACCTATCCACATCATCATTTACCCAGAATGCTTTGTGTGTAAATAAAATGGCTCCATCCGTGTTAAAATATATTTTTAAAAATTTACAAAACTAAACATCCTACAGTATTTTTACAGTCTTCATTTTACAGCTAAACTTTATGTTTATCAAATAAAGTCTAATGTTACAACTAATTGGGTTCCCTTTAATGGGGTTTTAATGAACTGTTTTGGTTTGTTCTGATTGTTTGACATCTCGTTGGACCCTCTGTGGTCACTGTAAGCTATAACATGCTGAGCCAGTGACAGGACAGTCTGAACAACCTTATGTTGTAATAATTCACTTAATTAAACACAACACTGATGTTACAATCACAATAAGGCTGCAGAATACAGATGGAAACAGTCAGCAAACCATTGAGTTCAAAAGGTTATTGCTGAGAGTTTTTCTAGGTCTGTTYGGTAATCTAATTAACTTTATGAAGCCATAACTCAAATGGCTCTGAACCATGTTATTGTCAAAATAATTATATTGTTTAGGTGTCAGAATGAAACATCAGTAGACCTGATCGTCAGTCTTTTGTTGYCAATTTGACAGCCAGTCATGTAACGTGGCCGCACATGGACCTGAATACAGATTTGATCTGATTTTTATAGGCAGCCATGTTTTATGAATCTGACATATTTTATGTCTTCAACCTCCTTTTTTAGGTTAAATGTCAGCAATGATATTCAGTCACTTTAGTGCAGACAGTTAAGAGGTGGAGTTCAAACATCAGCAGCAACATCTGACCTTTTTAAAAGCCAAAATAGCTAAATCTCAACCAGTATTTTAGATATTGACCTAAAATTTGCTGATTCCCAAGACTCKGGGCAGAAGATCACATGGGATCAGCCTTATTTTCAAGGTTTGCCAAAACGTCTATAAGTCCTTTTAATATAAGATTATTTTACTCTAAATCTCTGATTATAAAAAGCAGCATATATGCATTCCTTCACCAAATGCTAAGCTCTTAATTGTTTTTATTAAAATRTAGGGCTGTGGCTAATGTATACTGCTGGGTGTTTATTAGTATGGCACATGCCAAGTGTTGCTCATGAATGAATGTATCTGACTGATCTTGCTGAGTTTAATGTCATAATAACATGGGCCACAAGACATCATTGTGTCACTTACACTGTCAAGGCTTCAGGAGAGATGTCTCTCCAGGTAATAAGTCAAGAGTGGTGTTTTTCATACGCTCCGAGTTCTCAGAGTGCACGCATGAACTGTCTCCAGTAATGAAACGGTTGAAAAGGAGGAGGAGGTTGTCTTCAAATTAAAAATAATCKTGCATTTTGCCTTTTCTCTGCCAGTCAGCTGTCAAATGCAAAAGTGATGCCCTAACCCTGTCTGCGTCTCTGTCACTCTGGAAAGACTCGCAGGAGGGATGGGGAGCACAATGAGCTGGAGGTTTCCATAATTAGTGTCTTCGGAGTCCATTGACTTAGATACAGAGGCCAGCTGCAGACGGTTGAAAGCAGGCAGATGTGCTCTGACGTGCTTGCATACACACTTGCCTCAGCGTAATTCTTTTTTTTTTTAGTCTTTACTTACTTATCTGTTCCTTTTTGTTTGTACTTGAAGCCAAAGYGTGATGAGCCTGATCGAAATTCCACTGGATGCCTCAGTGCAAATGTTCCTGACTAAGAAGCATTTGTAGTTAAATCTATGTAACCCCGGTGCTATTAGGGATATTTTAATTGGAAATGAAAGTGGATTAATTATTACTGTTATGATGGCTGAGCACGTCAAAGGCGGCGTGGCTGCCAGTCATGGATGTGCGTGCTGCTGATTGTGAAGACAGCCTAGAAGATTTGTCAGAAACGCCACGCCTGCTTCGCACTTTGACACGCTCAGAGAATCTCCCCGTTAAAACAAATAAATAAACCTTTTAAAACCATTTTTATTTGAGTTTCAGTGGAATCCTGGTTAGTCACGGTGAAGATAAACTGAAGAAATTGATTTTTTTTCTTGTTAAAATGCAGTGAGTGTTGAACAACCAAAAATAAATTAAAAAAGCTAAAACTGAGTTGGTTAAATTAAAAAAGAACACTAGCTAAAGAAAGGAAATGTAGCCAAAGAAAACAAAAAACACAATGGAACTGAATCCTATTGAAATGTAGCAAAACTGTAGCTGAAGGGTAAAATGGCAAAACACTAGCTAAAAATACCAAAATAGCTGTAAAACAGGGAATAAAAGGTAAAAATGGCAAAACACTAGCTAAAAATACCAAAA
>NW_013952664.1:381163-385210 GCF_001266775.1 Austrofundulus limnaeus
GTTCTGAAGGCAAAAGGGGGTCCAACCCGTTACTAGCATGGTGTACCTAATAAAGTGGCCAGTGAGTGTACATCACCATTTTAGGACAACGTTTGAGGTACACCGTGATTTATGAACATCTGTTGCTTAAAGACCTCTGTACACCCCCACCTTTTGCCTTTCTTTCTCCAACTTTCTTACTGGAGAAATCGATTGGCTGAAGGCCATAATTTGATCTTAGGCTGTATTCTTGATCTGCAGAAATAAAGTTGCTTGCTGTTCAAACCAGCCTGAATTCAGAGTCATCTTTATCCGAGATCAACAGCAGTTCAATTTTGGACCAGAAGAAGTGATTTTTCACCTCAGTGGAGAAATGATAGTAGCAAAGGAGTAGCTAAAAGTAGCAAAATGCTTGCTAAAACTAGCAAATGCTAGCTAAAAAAACGTGCACAATTAAAAAAGCACTAGCTAAAAGCTAAATGTAGCCAAAGTCTTGCTAAAAGTAGCATAAGAAGACATAATAGTGTAAATATGCTTGAGATTTGAGAGAATGTTCATAAAAATGTATTATATGGGCAAAATTTTTTTAAATAAAGTTCAATATTTTGAAAGGTACAAAAGTTGCAAAACTGTATGTCTTTTCATGGTTTACAGTTTGACCTTAAATTGAGGATATTGGACAAGGTGGAAGACAAAAGTACAAGTGAGAAGCTTAAAATAACAACCTACAACAGGTAAACACTTTCTAAAAGCTGTAGTAGGGTTAGTAGGAAAAAAAGAAATCAATCAAAAACTCAACACAGATCAGGTAGATGTATGATCCTTGAGTTTTTCCTCTCAAATCCCCTTGTTGTTGTTGTTGTTGTTGTTGTTGTTGTTGTTGTTGCTAAAATACTATTTCATGCCTGCCAAACTTTGCCATTTTTCTAGATGAAGAAAGTTATGTATCCTTGAAAAAATTACCTTTTAAATGAGTTTCAACAAAACAAAAATTAACTTTGAATGATTAAAAGGTGCCTTGTGCATTAACAAACAAAAACTCATGAGCAAACAGGCAGCCAGCTGTTCAAAGGAGAAATGTGTAAATTGTTTTCAGAAAGCCTGGAGAACGATTCCTTTAGCCCACTGCACTGAGCTGTGTGTTCCTTCTTTACTCAGCTCATTACCTCTGTTTGCACATTCAGCTCACACCTCCCCACAGTTGCAGATAATTGTCATTCCGGTAAACCTCTGTAACCTTTGTGCTACCTGCTTAGACCGACTGGTTAATGTAATTAGTGCAAGAAAGACTCTTCCAGATGGATATTTTTTATCAATATGCTGATCCAATGTATAACTAGAAATGCTTTGACATTGGATCACTTAGAGGTCAAGCTTTGTTTAATACAAACATTGGCTACAGTGAGTGAAACTGGTACTTGATGGTAAAATACGAAGATAAAACGACTGCACATCCTGTGCCACCTTTTATACCAGAGTTTTAATCTAAGATGATCTTATATTGAGAGATGAGAGAGTAATAGCCATGTTGGGGTTATAGTCAAGTATTCCCACAGAATCCCTTTTGTGAGTTCATGGTCTGTACTGGGATATCCCAATGGGACGTGCCCGGAAAACCTTTAAAGGGAAGAGTTCCAGAGGTATGCTCWTCAAACCACCTTATCTGGCTCCCTTCCATGTAGAGGAGCAGTGRCTTTAGTCTGTGCTCCTAATGGATGATGGGACTTTTCACCTGATCTCTACGGGAAGTGGCTTAGCATAGCCACCATATGSAGGAAGCTTATTTTAATCCCTTGGATCCATGATGTTGTAACTTTAGTCATTTTACATACTTCATGACAGTAGATGAGGGTTCAAATGTAGATGGAATATAAATTGTGAGCTTTGCCAGATTGAAGCAAATGCCCCATTACAAGACCCTACTCACTTGAACCATTTCCTGTTCTAGCCTACCATCACTCATGAAGACTATACCACATCATACCAGCTTTATTTCTAAAGCGCTTTAAATAGCCATGAAACCAAAGTGTTGTACACAAAATAAAACACTTATTCAATCATACGGTCAGTCAAAAATTAAATAAAAACCACTTAAAAGTTATTTTACAAATGGTGTTCAAAGGCCAGGGAGAAGAGATGGGTTGTAAGAAGGGATTTAAAAACAGACAGGGATGAGGCCTGTCTGATGTCCAAGGTAAGGTTATATAAGATAATTTACTTTTTAAAACCTCCAGCAGTCATTWAAGGAACTGCAGTTTTCAGGACCTTTTGCATCTTCTTGGATGTCTGAAAGACGGCAAACCTTTAGGTACTGTAGTTAAAGAAACAAAGAAAGAAGAGGAATATCAACGTTTATGAGCCACCTGTTGTGGAAAAGCTCAGTGTCAGTTAACGGCTCTGTCTCAGTTTTCAACTTGGGAACACCTTCATGATTTGACAAGCAGCGGACAGACAGTTGGAGTTCTCACCCCTCAATTGATGCAACTTTTAAAAGTGTCCACTCAGCGTGTTTTACAAGTTGCTGTTTGCCAAAGACTCAACAAGGACTTCTATCAGCCATCTCTCTTAGTTACAATGAACGAGGACACTGTACCCTCAGCGGTGTTCAGATTATAGTGAGAGCAGCTTTGTTAGCCTGTGGAGCTGGGAAATCTTTGAAAGATCTTTGTTTTTTCTATTGATTCATTTATTTTCTCAAGGCACTGTTTGTCTGGTTGCGGCAGAGTGATGGAGAGCAGCGAGTGACTAATCGTGCAGGGAGCTCTTGTGGCTAAGAGGAAGTCCATACAGCATGGCTAATATTTTCACTCCGGTTGCCCCCTCCGTTTTGACGAATACTCTCTTCTGTGCCGCTTTGCAATATAGACCATATCTGCTCCAATCTAATGATGGATCCTTTGTCTTATGTCTTGCCATTGAGGACTTTGGAATAGTGAAAGGCTTGCTGAAAGTCTGCATTGTTTAACAGAAATGCAAAGTCATTTTTTTCTCTGCTTTAAGGGATATTTTTGATCATTGTGGCCTTGCAGAGTGAAAAGGACACAAAGAAATTGCTGTACAACAAAGCAAACCCCAGCGAACTCTCTTAATGACATGCAGCAGAATGACAGAGAACTTCGAGGAGCTTAATCATCAAGGACCGCTGTGGCCTTGGTGGCAGAGTGCTGCCTCATTAAGAGCAGCACATTAATGTCCTTCAGACACTGATACACTACGTAATATCATTAGGCAGACTTCTGGGCTCCTAATAAACACAGCCAAAGTCTTCTGTGGAATTCTTGTAAAATGTGTACAACATCTTGAATGATTCTTTTATTTATTAAKCTTTTTGAATTTCAAACTGGGAGTCACAGGGACAGTGTGWCACAGCATTGATCAGGTAATTAAATCGTCAGCAGGGCACTGTTTATCACGGTCATGCTGGTAAAGACCAAGGTTTCAGTTGTTCTGTTATAGTAGACAAAAAGGAAGTTGAGTAAGGCATTGTGGAGAGAGAGTTGATGGTCTGTTTATAAAGTTGTGGAATTCATTTATTCATTAATTATTTCCACCTTATGAAGGAGTACTTTTACACGTACATGTTAATGATGTTCAGACATCAATACCATCGATACCAGAACTTTATGCTTTAAATTTTATTCTAACATCAAAATATCAATGTTTTGATACTTCAGTCGTTTCAGGTAGTGTTTCAATAACACAAACACAGTAGAAAGGAACTAAAGTATGGAATTCTTGTCTAAATCATATGCAGTTAGTGGGAACTACTATTTCTTCCGCCGAGTAATATGTAAACACAACAGCACATGCTGTTACATGTTCAATATCTTTAAGGTTGATATGTTCATGTAACACAAATTAAGATGCAAGTTTTCAATTTTATAGTAGTTGATGATGATTAAAGGGATCCATGATTAGCTGTAACATTAAACTTTATTTGATAAACATTTTAATTGTAAAATAAAGACTGTAAAAATACTGTTGGCTGTTTAGTTTGTAATTTTTTTTAAATATATTTTAACATGGACGGAGCCATTTTATTTACACGCAAAGCATTCTGGGTAAATG
>NW_013952664.1:386566-390613 GCF_001266775.1 Austrofundulus limnaeus
TGAGAGGGCCAAAATTAAAATCAATCTGAGGGCCGCGGGCCAAATGCAATAATATAAGAAATGCTTAATACTCAAGTAAAGTTGTTTTATTTTTTATGATTAAGCTAGCAACCAGTGTGGTTGCCCACATTTTTTTTTTCAGCTCATGGACATGGAGAAAATTCAACGTATGCTCAGGCAGCAAAGACTCATGGGACTTTTCATAATTTAAAATTTGAGTATATGTGGCCTTATAAGGTGTGCAAATCTATATGGGCTTAAATCTTATCTAAATGTCTCTTGTAGCTCCTTGTATTTTATATTTAATCTTAACATAATTATAATCTAATAACCAGGACAACTGCTGGTGGGCCAAATCAAATGGCTTGGCGAGCCAATTTTGGCCCGTGGGCCCCACTTTGGGCTCCTCTGTTCTATACCTTGTGTGTTTATTTTTTGCTGCTGTTTTGATTTGTTCCAGTTTTTTTTTCAAAAATACTAAAAGTGTTACATTGACCAACAGTATTTTATTTTATTTTATTTTTTTACATTTTGTGCTTTTTGAATTCCCCACACACCTGGTTCTTTTGCTTTTTTCTTTTTTTTCTAATTACCACACCTGCAGTCAATTAAGTCATTTACTGCTTCACGTTCAGCATCTAATGGATTCATTTTAGGGTTTCTGCTTCGAATCCTTCAGTTCTGTAAATTACACATGCTTTGCATTTAGGTCACGCACAGAAACTTCATAAACATTTAACATTATAACATTAATGTTTCTAGATGGTACAAAATAAACTTATGTACGTCCAGATTTAATCTGTTTCTGCTGCACATATGTGAGAAAACTTGATTAAAAACCTGGTCTAAATAAAGACCAGTAAAGATTGATGGAATAAATGCTTTAATTGTGCAGATAAAATTGACGTTTTAAAGCTAAGTTTTGATATTTAAACGTAGCACACCAACTGCTTTTTTGTAGCAATTTTTTTTCTTAATGTTCATAAAACATTTTCAGGTATCAACTTTAACTAAACCATTAAACTAAATGTAYCTTATAGGCTGTGACTAGTTGCGGACACAAAATAATAAGAAAATTAAGCAAATTTAATCTAGAGTCATGATGAATTAGGTTTGCATGCAAATAAATTGTAACATTTCTGGAGCTGAAGCTCAGATTATCTTGTTGCAATTATGCCTCAATTTGTTTGCAATTTGTTGTTTGTATTTAATCAGTCATGGTTTTATAGAATSCTAAAACCTCCCAAATCACATATTTTTATACTTTCTGATATGAACTGATGTAGAAAGGTTTGAGGTGACTAAGTCTTTATATTTTCAAACAAAATTTGTTGCAAGAATTTTAAACTAAATTTGTTTTTGCGAGAATTGTTGGAACACGTTCAAATTTCCAGCAACACAAGAACGAGACGTTTTGGAAACTCCCTCGTGGATGCATTTGTATCAAACGGTACCCATAAATATTAATATTGGAAGTTAGTTTATGTTTGTCAGGTTTCTAAAGCTAGTTTAAATCATTGAATTGCTCATTAAAGAATTTAAAAGCACTTTACTTTAAGTACCTAAAATCAAATCACAAAACAGGTTCTGGACGGGTTTTTCTTGATCACCAGGTGAACATTTATCCAGAAATTATGTTATGTCGTGCTACACATTTGATTTTACAAACCAGGCACATACAGTATAATCCAGTTGTTCCACTGTTATAACGCTCAAATGTACATTCCTGTAGGACTGGTACAATCTGAATTTGTAACTTGCTTTCCATTTTTTTACATTTTTTTGGCGGTGGGTTGGTGGAACTGGGGAATTGAGCCARCAACCTTCTGATCATCTACCCTCTGCACCAACACTCAGCACCTGTTGTTTTGGTGTAATCTGGCTGTTGAAGACATTTGTGTCATGAAAAGGTCGCTAAAACTTCACTGGTTGAATTTTTCCAACTACTCACCAACCTTCATACCTCCATCCATCCATCCATCCATCCATCCATCCATCCATTTTCTTCCGCCTATCCGGGGTCGGGTCGCGGGGGCAGCAGCTTCAGAAGGGAGGCCCAGACCTCCCTCTCCCCAGCCACTTCTTCCAGCTCCTCCGGGGGAACTCCAAGGCGTTCCCAGGCCAGCCGAGAGACATAGTCCCTCCAGCGTGTCCTGGGTCTTCCTCGGGGCCTCCTCCCGGTGGGACGTGCCCGGAATACCTCACCAGGGAGGCGTCCAAGAGGCATCCTTACCAGATGCCCGAGCCACCTCAGCTGGCTCCTCTCGACGTGGAGGAGCAGCGGCTCTACTCTGAGTCCCTCCCGGATGACTGAGCTTCTCACCCTATCTCTAAGGGAGAGCCCAGCCACCCTGCGGAGGAAACCTATTTCGGCCGCTTGTATCCGGGACCTCGTTCTTTCGGTCATGACCCAAAGCTCATGACCATAGATGAGGGTAGGAACGTAGATCGACCGGTAAATCTAGAGCTTCGCTTTCTGACTCAGCTCTCTCTTCACCACGACGGACCGGTACAGCGCCCGCTTTACAGCAGACGCTGCGCCAATCCGCCTGTCGATCTCCCGCTCCGTTCTTCCCCCATTCGTGAACAAGATCCCCAGATACTTAAACTCCTCCACTTGAGACAGGACGACCCCCCTGACCCGGAGAAGGCACTCTACCCTTTTAAGGTATGAAGGTATGAAAACCTTGATACCTTTTTTTTAATAATCTGATCGTCACTGGCTATACACAGTTACTGACAGAGTGTAAGATTAAAACTTAAAATCCGTTGCAAGTGCACATTAATGTTGGAAGAGATGCTCAAACTGGGTCACAGTTTTCCACCTTTGTTTAATTTGTCATTCCCCTTTATGTGAGTGCAGACCTTTGACCATTCGGAAAAGTAAAAGAAAGGAAGAAAGAAAAAACTTAGCCATCCATGAATGAAACTTTAATAACTGAATGTGTTTGAAGCACTGTGAACTTTTTGAACAACTAAAAGTGGTTTGAGTTGGAGTCTATTTTCAAGCATWAAAGATATATATTGTACAGTCCAACCCAAAACAAACACTATTGTGTTCCACCTCGGTACATCCGGTAAATGTCAGGTTTTCAGAGACGTCGTCCTCTGTGAGGATTTTGTTTTGTACATCAGTGACACTGAATTCTAGCACTGGATGAAAATCCTGCCCCGCTAGATTAATTGACCATAATAACACAATTTAGCTGGCGGCTGACTCATTATGGAAATCAGAGAGAGGGATTATTACCGGGGCTTACTGATCAGACATCCCCTGCAGCTGCATATGGGAAGTCTGCCTGAGTTTGGGGTTAATTTGGCTTTCGTGCTACGTAGCAAGCCAGGCAACTTGTACGATGCAAATTGCGAATGGAAGCAAATCAAAACGGTGCACCTCGCATTCTCATTTCAGTGAAGACAAAAATCWAAATGTATTGTCTAGTCACCGTCTGCCGGGGAAGCAGAGCTGCGTATGAATTTCTCAGGGGAACCACCACAGCCCCCTTCATAAGCACCACTTCATTGTTTGCCACTGTCTCTGTACCTTGTTATCATCTTTATATCACATCCTTAGGATTGATCATGCATCTGACTTTTAAAGCAGCTGCACAGATTTGACCGTTAGACTTCTGGAAACGCAGAGAACTCTCCGGCTCAAATCAGGAAGATGCATCGACACTGATGCCCAGGGGATTTCCACTCCAAACTGTCAGACAGAACGCAGCCAATTATAGATTCCTACCCCCCCAAATATCGCCCTGTTTTGTCAGAGTTGAACCTGGCTGCAGTTACTACAAGCTGCAGGCAGTGCTGGTTCTAGCCATTTTGGTGCCCTAGGCGAGTTGAAGCCCCCCCCCCCCCCCCGAACTATGTCCCACCTACCCCAATTTGAACCCCTAAAAACAAGTTTGACAGTGTAAGGTACTATGGTAAACTTAGATTTATTTGCCCCCCCTCCCCGGGTGCGAGTTGTATGGATTTTTTGCAAAATTTACAGATTTTTGAGGCTTTTCAAACAGGTAAACGTCAGAAGAGGTTGACATGGGA
>NW_013952664.1:391531-397660 GCF_001266775.1 Austrofundulus limnaeus
GCTTTGATAATGTTTCCTACCAGCGTGGAGGGTAATTCAGCTACAGTAATATAAGTAAATGTATGCACAGTTGTAAATGCCTAAAATTGCTTGTACATGGCAAACAAAAATGCAATCTTGGTCACTTTTTACCATTACTTTGAACTTTTATTTACTCCCAGGAATATATCGCTGATTTATACTTTATAAGGTAATGTTGCAAAACAAAAATAGCATTTTTTTGTTTGTTTTTATTTTTCTGTAAATAGCCCTCTTCTTGCAGGGTATGCACCAAATATTGTGTGATTGGTCAAAACTGTGAGCGTGTTTATGCTGGAAAACAGCTGAAGCGCACTGCTCCCATTCCAGGAGGAACAGCTGGCCAAGGCTGTAAGAAAGTATAGGAACCTTAAGAGTTGCAACAAGATTATTTAAAGGGGATATTTCATGCGAAATCCACTTTTTTAATTTTTTTATTTTTTATTTTATTTTATTTTATTTTATTTTATTTTATTTTATTTTATTTGCTGTTAAATACATTTTGTTGTGTACTTGGAGACTCTAGGAGTGCAGGAAATTTTCATGTATTCTCTCCTGGTGCTGCATTAATATCTTTAAGTAAGTCAGTAAGTAAGTAAGTCAGTAAGTAAGTAAGTCAGTAAGCAAGCAAGCAAAGTTTTATTTATAAAGCGCCTTTCACAGAAATATATTCACAAGGTGCTGTTCAATCATTAACAGTATAAAAATGGTAGAAAGAATAAGATGAAACAGAAGTAAACAGATATATATATATAATTTTTTTTTTTACTTATTTTTTCTATAATGAGTTCTGGCTTTAGTATAAACTGTTGCCTGTCTAAAGCTTTAGTTAATGTAACAACTTAAAAATGGACGTGAATGCACATGAAATATTGTGCTTTTTTGGTATCAGGGAAATATGTTCTTCACGATCCATTTGATGTGCCCTAATTGTGTTCTTAATGGAGAAAATACCATATGTATTGTTAATCCTGACATGATGTTGCTCCGCAGTTTGTTTACCAGAAATCAATAACACTTCTGCTGTCATGGAATTGTACAATATAACAATCACGTTGGGGTTTTTTCAATGCTCATTACATGCGCCAGATGTTGACTCACCAGCAACTGCAGTTAGTTTAAGGCTGTGAAGTTCTTCCTTTTACAGTTCACCGCATTCTTGAAAACAAAAAGATAACTTTGCCCTAAATTATGTAATTTGGAAAATATATCAAATTTTTGAACATGTTCAATTTTAGCATTTAAAAGAATCACGAGGAAATGATGCAGTATGTGGTAATGTGGCTTTTTTATTTATTGTGGGTCCAATTTTTTGACATTTACTGAAAAGATATGTCCTGAGGTCTACTTCAAGGGTGAGGGAGAATTGACGGGGGACAAGGTATTTTAATTATTCAATGTTTACTACTTGCCTGTGATGGATTTGTGACCCGTCTGGGGTGTCCCCCAACTCTTGCACAATAACTACTGGACATGTGCACCATCTCCCTTGTGACCCCAAAAAGGTAATGAAAGGGGTTTTCTCCTTTTAAATTTGGTTCAGCCCCTACATTCTGTAAATTCCCACCAAGGGACACATACAGTATGTCCTAATTCTTTTATGCATTGCAAAAGAAGGCCAAAAGAGTAAATAAAGTTTCAGGTAACACTTGTAAACCTAAATCACCCCTTATATTTCTTTAGATTTATTGTTTGTTTGTTTGTTTGTTTGTTTGTTTGTTTGTTTGTTTGTTTGTTTGTTTGTGTGTACAGTGCCCTGAGACAACAGTTGTTGTGACTTGGCACTATATAAATTGAAATTGAATTGAATGTTCTTGTTCTAGAATCGAACTCACCATCAACAGCCCAGTATACTCGATTTGAAGCTGAACACTGACTCCACATTGTGTGTTTGACTTTCATTGACGTTCATTTTCGCACCTTTCAAAGTTCTTGAGACGCATAGCGTAGAGCCCCTGGGAAACATGGTTTTTCCCCACTGAGTGCTCTGAGATCTGCTGTTTGGCCACAAATTTCAGGTATTGAGTGCCACACATTTTGGCATACTGATTCTTCTTTGCACGAGGTCTGCTCCATCTCCATCCCTGAGTTTTTGACCTTTTGACTTTCTTCATAGGTGTCTGGAAGAGTCATAGATGGACTGACTGCCTCTGCCAACTGCTCCTCAAAACTATCYATGACGTTTGGACGAACAACAGATGGCTTCTGGAAGAAGTGTGGTTGAAGCGAAATGCCACCATCGTTGTCTGAGCACTTATCCGCATTAGCAAACACATCCACAAAATTCTGACCAATCACACAATTCTTGGTACATTTTCCTCAGAGAAAAGGTTTGGCCTGAGCCTTGTGTCGAGAAAGGGTGGCCAAAGGGGGCTTTACAAATTATATGGCGCAATGTTCGTCAGGCAACTACGTCAATGGGAGCCAATTGGGGGGTCCTTGATCTGGAACCATTTTACAACACTGCACTAGGGGCAAGATCCGGTGTATTCACACCAGCCCTGTTTAGTCGACTTTAATCAAACTATAGTTCATTTGCCTGGAAAGTTTGGTTCATTTGGTGAGGTGTGAATGTGTAATTGAACTCTGATGCGGAACAAAAAAGTGAACTCTGGTCTGCCTAAAAACATTGGTCTTGGTTTGGTTGAAGCAATCTCTGGTGCGGTTCGATTGCATGTGTGAATGCCAAGTGGACCAGAGACCACTCCAAAAGTAGGAAGMGGACTATAACACAGGGCATTCAAAGTAATAACTGCAATAAAGTTACTTACATATTGTAAATGCCTCAAGCTGGAAACCTACTCCCTGCGAACTGCCGACGTCGGCACGGGTTGTCGCAGTTTAATGCCGAAAATTACGTCACCGGGCTTCGCAGCATTGTGTCGACAGCCTCTTTTGGCACAACCCCTCAGCAGAACTTTTGACCCCCCTCCCGTGTCTACGGTAATGTGTGATTGGTCTGAAATTCGTGGGCGTCTTTGTTTGTGCTGCGCTCGGGGGAAAAAGAAAAAGAAAAAAGAATGACTCACTCCCAGACTAGAAAGCAGAGTTTTATAAGATATAGTCAAACCGTGAAAAACTTATGGCTTGTTTGTTTGTGCTTAATATGCGCTGCCGCAATCGGTTTAAAAAAAATAAAAAGGTGGGGGGAGCCCCGACTCGCAACCAGAGCCGACACCAGGAAGCAGAGTTTTATAAAGATAGTCATACCGTGAAAAACTCATGAATGGAKATWAAACAGACGTTGTGCATGGAGGAATCTGACTGATAAAAACTGTGGAGCTTATGTGGATAAATACGTCGGGTGAGTGACGTCTTTTTTTTCTGCAATGATTGTCGGCTGTTGCGGGGGGAAATTCCATGCAGATATGTATTGGTTCAGTGAGAGGGGGGTTTCCCGAGCTCGGCGCGGGGTGTCTCAGTGACGATGAAAAGTCTGTGCGAAAACGACTGTCGATCAACCACGTGACCGCGCGTCGACCCGTCGGCGTCGGAGCGAGTATGTTTCAGGCTTCACTCTGAGAATGTAAACAAATCTTACAATTTTGGTCCCCAATCGAACCGAGTCTATCAGACAGTCAGGTGTGAATGCCACCCTGAAAACTTTCGGAAATACCTCAGTTGTAAATTGTCTTACATAAGACGTAGAGCTCTATAAAAGGGATGAAATTCTGTTTTCCAAAACATCCGCCCTATTGAAACTTTTCATTAAGTAAATAATTAGAAACGAATGCCATCCCGCCATTTAGCTGTTTTCTTTATTTATGGAATGCACAGCTGAACAGCAAGGACAGGTTTCAGTCTTAATGTATTTGAAACACTCAGATCTCATTTTGAGACTTCATCAGAAGCCCACACAGACTTGAATCAATGTTTAAAGGTTAATTATGTGATAAATTTAAGTCTGTTTACACTCCTGACCCCTGTTATTAGGCAAAATGTCCAAATATGTCATTTGATGTGTCCATATCCCGGGGAGTATAGTGTGTCACCATATGCAATTATGGTAAGCATGCTATTAAAGCTAATTTGTGATCAATCATCTTTCCTATCTGCCATACTTATGACTTTCCTATTAAACCTTATAATGATTATGCAGCTGTCTCTTGCCACACTTTGACTACATGAGTCACATTTATTAGCAGCAGCCACCATCATTCCCAACCACTATTTCAAAGTCAAATTATTTTTAAACTTTAGCAAAACTTAGAAGGAACAGAGAGGGTGTTAACACCTCTAAAAAAAAGGATTGCGCCTGCATTCATCTTTTAATTTGAGGCATGTGTGGCAAATAGATAAAGTTTATTTTCTCTCTCCTTGCTTCAAACGGCAGCAGCTCCTCCATAGGAAATAGATTGGCTTCAATCTCTAAAGGTCGATCTTTGCTCTGTGTTTTAAGATGAGATAACATGAGGCATTATAGGGAGGAGCAGGATGTGTGTATAAAAATAGAATTTAAGATGACTAAATGAAGAGATAGCGTCGCCCTAGAGGAACTAAATTTGTAGTTAATTGCTGCAGTTTAAGAAAGCGTTTACCAGTGTGGCCTTTTGGGCAGTACTTGTCTAAATTTTCTAGTCATTACCTCAACCTTTTTTGTCATTTGGTTGGATTTGCTTTAATTTCTGTAAATAAAATAAAATAAACATGTAACCAGGTCTGTTATCTTATGATTTGTTTTGTCTTATTCTTCAGTGTTGTCATTTTGTATGACAGTATGTTTCTGTTGAAGTTGTTTCTGACTTTTTAGTGTATTAGACATTCTTAGTCATTTCTTTTCCTGGTGTTGATCCTGCCATTATTAGGGTTATGTTCCTGCTCCTAGTCAACCTCCTTATTCTGTCTTGACTCACCTGTTGGCACTGTAATCTACGCACCTGCTTCCACTTGATTATCAACCCTCCCAGCTGATTAAAGCCCCTGGTTTTTGCTCATCTTGTTTCAGCTCTTTGTGCGTCGCACTCCTATTCAATCCTGGCTTTTGTCACCTGAAATGTTTGGTTTTGTTTTTATTTAATGAATACAGTTGTTGGATTTTAAAATGTCACCTGCGGCTCTGCACTCTTGGGTCTTCAACGAACCATCCACAACTTGTTACAAAAGTGTTGCAGAAAAAGCACAAAATTTGAAAAAACAAACAAAAAAATCCCTTCTCCAGAAGTTGCCAAAGCAAATGAACTCGCCCCAATGATTTTGGCAATTGTTTTACGCTGGATGCCTTTCCTGATCTGGGCTCAAACCTGCAGCGTGATTACAAAACTATGACAAAAAACCATTGAGCTACCACAGCATACTTAAGTTTAAATCTGTTGTAATTTAGCTTTGTGTGCTTTGAACAGTGAGGAAATATTTTCCCTCCATCTCTTGATTAGTTCCTATTCTGTCTTTTCATATAGTTAAAATTTGTGTGAATGTCACGTGTCTTTGTTTTTTTTTTAAACTTAGCAAACACCAAGATGGCTAAAACTTAGTTAAGATAATTAGTTGTGTTAGCCGTCTTAAACTGGATTGACTCCAAAGGTGTTGCAGGTGTGCATCCAGTGATATCTTTCCTATCATTTTATTAGAATCTGAGATATATTTTGGTAACAGACAGAAATGGGCAAACACACCATTGCCTGCCTTTTTGCTCTTGGTGGTGGGCGGTGACACACACAAAATCTGTTCCTAAACCAACAATGCTCTGCAGACATTGGTAATCTGCAACACTGGTGTGGTAGTTTGACTGAAACTGTCAAAAGTCAGTGCAGTTACAGTCACCATGTCCACAGAACTCCAGCTCAGGAGAACTAGAAGAGGGAACAGGTGGCCTTCGTCTGACTAGTGAGCTGTAAAAACTGAAGGAGAAGAGAAGACTCGGAGCTCCTCTGTGGTGCTGAGCTGTCAAAGATGCAGGAACAGAATGACCAGTTGTTAAAGGGAAACCTGCTGTTCTGGGAGCTCTCTGTGGGCCAGAACTTCTGTGACGACTTTTGAAAAACAATCAAGTTTTTGAGATTAAAGGCACAGTATGTAGGATTTTTGTCAATTCTTTTACACGAAATTGAGATAATCACTAATGACAATAATAAAAAACATGTCTAATCATTGCAGACAAAGACCTTGTTTTAT
>NW_013952664.1:398729-402321 GCF_001266775.1 Austrofundulus limnaeus
GTGTGTGTGTGTGTGTGTGTGTGTGTGTGTGTGTACTTGTTTCTACTACAGAGTGAGGACCATTTGCGCAATAGTTACTAGTAAGATCTTTGGTGTAAAGTGAGGACCTCTTCAATGTCCTCACTTTATTTGCAGCTCTACTGGTTAGGTTTAGAGGTATGATGTGAACTAAATTTTGGTTCAGTTTAGGGTTAGGAATAAACTAGTAATGGTTAGTTTTAGAGAAAATGTCTGGGTTAGGCATAAATACAGTTACAAAAATGAATGGAAGTCAATGCAATGTCCTCAGTTTGATGCAAGAACAAGGATGTGTGTGGGCACATTTTTACTACATCATGGGAGCCGTTTCTAGAAAAAGGCAGCCTTGTGTGGGACCGAATGTGCATTGTGGCGACCAATGCCCAGTCGCCACGGGTACTGATGCTAATTTCGGGTGTGGGGGTGGGGGGTGGGTTTAGGACCAAGGTGTGAATTGAGTTTAGGTTAGTTTTAGGGTCAGGTTAGCCTGGTTAAAACCAGACCTTTGTCCTTCACTTTACTTCGTACGAGGGTCTGGGCTCTTGGCTATAGAAAAACGATTCTTGCTGGAGGCGTGGCCTCTGCTGAAGTTTAAAATGATTGGATCGGTTGGCTGCGACATATGTCGCTGTGACGAAGGCTAAGCTAAGAAGCTAACTGGAAATTGCGTGCACTATAAACAACCCTGCTGAGAGGAGAGAAGTACAGAGCCAAACAAGACGACTGTAAATGAGAGCTGCTGCTTTGTCAGACAAATTTAATTTAATTTGGAAGCCTTATCAACACAGACTGGCTTCATTCACTTCCTCCACTGCCGAATGCTAAACTAACTAGCAGACACTGTGCAGAACATCGACGTCGTTCAAAACTCCGCCTTCTGTTTGCTGATTGGCCCAGGTGAAATAAACTACAAGCAGACACTGCTCAGAAAATCGACGTTGTCGTTCAAAACCCTGCATTCTCTTCTCTGATTGACCCGGCTGAAAATTCTCCTGAAGAAATCCTTGTCTATGGGAGAAATCCCAGATGGAGCAGTGAAGGGAAACTAAAATTGAACGGAACTGCGTATGAAGGCAAGGGCCAGGCTAGGGTCAGGTGGGTACTTGTGAGGTTAACTTTAGGGTAATGGTTGTTGTTAGGCTATAAAATTACCAAAATAAGATTGGAAGTTTATCCACGGTCCCCACGGGGATATCAAAACAAACCTGTGGATGTGCGCATGTACTCTATTCTGAGAAAGACTCTAAAACTGGTCTGGCTCCAGTTGATGGTGTGTTACATTTTCTACCCAAGCTGGAAGAGTGTCTATCCTGTAATTTCCTCTTGGGATCAATAAAGTATAATCAATCGATCGATCATCATCCTGGTTTGCTTGTCTAAATGCACATTTGAGCGTGTTGTCCCATGATTTTCATTCATGTGTATTCATAGACAAAATTCTGGGTGTTTTTGGTACATTTAAAAAAGCACTGTTAATCACTTTATAAAATTAAATCTAATTTAAAGAAGTTGAATGAGTAGTCATTGGGTAAAAATGTTAGGAAATACATTTTTACCAAGTTGAAATCTGGTTGGACAGTGTTTGTAAGGTAAATGGTAATGAAAAAGGAGGGAAAAAACTTGTTTTTATTCAGAATATATTGTATTCATAAATACCTCTAAAGCTACAAAGTTCACAATTCATCCTAAACATAGGCATTAAATTTCAAATAAAGCCCAGAATAATCAGTTTTGGAAGCTACAGCGTAAACAGCTGTGAAACGAGATAAAAGTAAACAAGGTTGGGTTAAATGTAACAAAGGCAATACGCTGTTTAATCTTATATATGTATATGTCCTTGATTCTGGTTGACATTTCCTCCTTTTCAATTACCTTTTTGTGTACGGCTAAGCTGAGCACATTCACCCCTCAGACAACTTTCTATTAGGTCCACGAAGCGGGTCACATGTCGGGTTTTTTTATCTCTGCTTCAGGAATGAACACGGACAAACTTTTTAATTTAAAAAGTTTTCCGGAAATCAGACCAGAGTCAAAGAGTGCCCCGATGGTTTCAAAAATAAACATCTACTATCGAGGCAATTTGTGTGAACACTTTCTTTTTTTAATCTTTGGTTTAACATCTTTTTGTAGGTTTTACTTGTGAAATTAGGCCATTAAGACAGCATCAGAAGAAAACATGTCTAAAAAAAAACCTCCACTGACAGCAGGTAAGCTCTTTATAGATATAGTGTTGTAATCTTAATGCACAGAATATTTGACTTTGATCATATTAAAACTACAATCTTTGCTAAACCACTGTCTCTTCAAAAATTACTAAGAAACAATTTGAGATGAGTTTTGTCTTCTGGCACCATCCGCCAGTTCTCTGAAATGTGAAGTATTATTCATATTTGTCAGGGTTATACTGCTTTGTTATTTCAGCCTATTATTCTGTTTGCGACGGCATTGCTATAAAAGTTAATTATAAATTACTTTAACAGAAACAAAAAATAAAGTTCAATAGTCTACATGATTCTGAAKGTCAGTCAGACACGTTGATGGGTTCAAATGTTTGGCTTTTTTTTTTTTTTTTTTGCAGAATTTAAAACGCTTTTTAGATGTATACCATTTTCAAAGAGATAGGACTTCTTCCACCCAATTTATATTACAAACATTTACAAAACTGTGACAAAGTTGATAACACAGGTGACATTTTTGCTTTATGCTGAAAGTAAAACCTCCATCTCTTCATTCCTTGTGTTTCTGTGGAATATCTTGGTGTGATGCAGTTTCGCAGCTCGGCTCCTTCAAGTTTGAGGCCATGGTTTAGATGGAATGCTCCTTTGGGGTTGGAGGGGAGTTTGGATATCTAATTAGGATGCCTCCTGGACGCCTCCCTTTGGAGTTTTTCCAGGCATATCCAATTTGGAAGAGCCAGACAATATTTATAGGGGTGGCAAGGAACCACTGGTCACACAGTGGCTCAGAAAATTTGTTTTTGTACTTCATGGCAATTTGCTGAAAGTCTACTAATGTTTCTTGGTCATTCTCTCATTTACTTACACAGCTAGTGACTACCAGGTTGAGTTACATCATGGGAATTACCTATTTGAGCAGTACAGTTGAACGGAACATTCTTTGCCATAACGACTTGGGGTGGCCACTGGGATGTCCTCTATAGTGGCCATGGCCACCCAAACCCTGGTTTTGTCTTTGCAGGGCAGACCCAGAACTTGCTGGAGAGTTTATACAGCCTCTCTGGCCTGGGAACACATTGAAGTCCCCACAGGTGGACCTGCAGACTCACTGGGGAGTGGAAAGCCTGGGTTTCTCTCCTTGCCTCTGACCCAACTACAGTTTAACAGTAGAGTATGGCTGTAGACGCTGTAAGAAAATAAGATTACTTTGTCACAAATTTATTGACCATGTTGGAAAATATTGCAGCTTGATTGCAGCAACAACTAAAGTGTCACACAAACAGTACTTCCATTGCAACTATCAAAATACCCTCTTGAAGGCACAATGTGTAGGATTTGTTGTTTTCAGCGACATCTAGTGGTTGAGTGGTTGAATCATCCTCCCTGGTCCTCCCCCC
>NW_013952664.1:402610-404486 GCF_001266775.1 Austrofundulus limnaeus
ATCTCAATTTCGGCTAAAAGAATTGATGAAATCCTACACACTGTGCCTTTAACTTCAATCAACTATGAAATCTAAAACAACCAAACTAACAAATTTACACATCAAGGACTTCTAAGAAAGTAAGTGTTTTAGAATTTTAACTTTTACTCAAAATAAGCTGAAATAGTGTAGCTTTTACATCGTAAGTACATACAGTTGTACACAGAATCTTATTAAGTTTTTATGCATGAGCTGGTTTTGTAATATATCTTGATAGATGTTCCATATGGAGCAGACTGCTTACAAATGTGTATTTATTTTGAATGCTTTGCTTTCAGTTGGAAAGCAGGCCAGTGAACTTGTTTGTGGCCTTGTTGGCACAAAACACCAGATTAATCTTAAGCTGTGGCACTGAGGAACTTGGCAGAACAGTGCAGAGTTTGGAAACTGCTCTCTCCTGGGCTGACGATTATTGATTACTTGCAACRGAGAGCTCATTTGGAAAGGTAGGAGCTGCGTTGCCCAGTGGAAGCCCCAGCCATTGTGTTTGTCTAGCAAGCTGCGCAGGCACAACTTAGTCATTTTTCTTCATTAAACTACTTATTACCATAAAAGTGTCAYGGCGATAATTAGTCGGTCTTAATCCACATCGCATGTGACAAGTTATTTTCCCTCTGGCTGTACAGAGGTGCAGCTGAGCTCGCAGGCAGGTCCAGYGAGACCTCACCACAGTGATCGGTGCATGTGTGAGCATGTCTCCTTATATAAACAGCTCCACAGGCGGTGGACGTCTCTGTCTGCTGGTAGCTGGGTCTGAGCTGCCGCTTTTCTGATGCCATTTTATGCAGAGCTGCTATGTGATATCATGGTTTCTCCATGACAAGCTCTGACCCATTTTAAAAAATACATACAATATACTGTGTGTATAAACACACATACTGTATATACTTTTTCTTTTTACCCCCAATATTAATTTTTAACCACTTGGGGGCACCACAGCACATTATAGACCAGAAAGTTGCAACCCTTCAACAAAACCATAGTCTGCATCTTGTGCAGTTATTTTCTTATTGTTTAATTAAAAAATGTTTAAGCTCTAACTCTTTTTAACATACCCAGCAAATGTTATTCTTTTCTTGAAGCTGTTGCCCACAAAAGTAAGTGAAGATTTTGTTTCTCCGAAAGCCGGAAACAAACGTAATTTTCTGAATCTAACTTCGAAGCTTTTGGAATCTCCATTGTTTTTTTTAGGTCCCTCAGGATGTGAGAGTGTGRTGCCCCATTTGCTGACCATGCTTACTGAAGTATATATCTTTCACATTTAAAAAATAAAATGCCACRAACACAAGACAAGATTTTGAATGAGCAGATTTTGTTTTGAGAAAGATTTGTATCTGTATCTGGATATTCCATCAAAAACACCTAAAAACATTTTCCTAGTAAAATAAAATCCGTCAAACTACTTTAGGAAACTTTGTGAGCTTCGGACCAGTTGTAATCATTGTGCAATATTTTAAAATGCCTTACAGTAAAGGAAGTAAGTTAAAATCTGACACGTCAAAGGAGGAACCCGTTTATTAAAGCTATCATATTGTATTTTTGAGTCTGAAATGGCCGTGTAAGGATTTTAGTCCTATTTTTTTTTTGCTCTGTACAAAATCGTGGTGTCACATGATTTTTATATTGAGCATGAAACCACTAGTGTTGACCATACATTGAAATTTGTAATCAAAATTAATCAAAATATTTTTTGAAACGAATCACGATTATTCTCATTATTATACACCAAGATAAACTGATTCAAAAATGTTTAGAGCATTTTTCAGGTACAGTTTTATACACACACACACACACACACACACACACACACACACACACACACACACACACACACACA